>NW_010393906.1:1108-11280 GCF_000710305.1 Buceros rhinoceros silvestris
CCCTCATTACCCTTTTGTGTGTGAATGTAACAAAGAGCAAACCTATGTGCTTGACACCGTTTGTGTCTTAATTCAGTCACCGAGAAACCACACCTCTCACAAACGGACTTTTATCGATTCGTGACATGGATATTTTATTTAAACATTTTATATTGATCAGGTTTTCTGTATGTTATTGATTTTTCATCTTGACTTCTTAGATATTTGAAATAAAAGCATAAGTCATGTTCACTCCACATTAAAAACTAAAGTACATGCAAGAAGAAAATGTAAGAAAATAAACATCCAGTGGCCTGTTCTTCAGTGTCAATGCTCCAAATGATCACCTACTTCCTGTCAGCACTACTCACAGATAATTCAGGACTCAGTACATATTTGTTTTATTTTGTTTCTTTTTATTTTCCTCTCTGAGGTTTCATTCCCCAAAGACCTATTTTTTATTGAATTTTGCCCTATTTTTCTTTAAGCAGCGAATGGCTGGGAAGCTCTCCCTGTGAAAGACATGCTGAAACTGAATATGCTGCAAAGTACCCAGACCTCTAAATTAGCTACAAAAGTTCATTGCTGGAATTTTGACATACACATCATCACAATACCCAATGCAAAGAGCTTTCAGAAAGACTGCTGGCGAGCTATAAGATGCGATGATGATGATAGAAAGCTGATGATTGAATAGCATAATCTTAAGGGACCACTTCTGCCACTTTTAATTAACTTATGTGTTTGTCTCAGAGCTTTATACTGTTATCCATCACAGAAGGACCATCTAAGCACTAAAGTCCCTTAGGAGTATCAGCAAAGTCTTCAGCACACTGCTTGGGCCATCTGACAATTCTCTTTTTGGGGGGAGGATGTTTATCATGTTATTACCCATTGATTTGTTTCTGTTAGTAGGATAATGGCGTACAAGAAAGCAAAAAATTTATTAAAATATTTTCATATGCTTCAGTGAATTACTTGGGGAGTGAAGTGTCACATAGTAAGTGAACACAGCCTATGGCATGCGAAAGGGTTCTGTTAACAACATTAAAGTGTTGGTTCATGCCTTTAAGAGTGCTTCAGAAGGAGGAGGCTGTGTGTTTGTAGCTAGTGCAGGAGTAGACTCCAGGGCTACTGCTCTTCAGACATACATGATCTCCTCCTTCTGACATTTGCATTATTCACAGCCAACTGCACTAAAAAGCCATACTTTTTGGAAAAAAATAGCATGAACGTTCACTATCTATTGTACTAAATTAGTACTAGCTTTCCAGTCACCCCCTTGCTTTTTGCCATCCAAGCAGCTGTTGACTCAGAAATTACTAAATTACTCTGGTCTTACTGTCTGTTCCTAATTGGTGCCAACAAACTCACGTTCCTCACTCCCTCACTGGTTTTCCTGCTTCAGCAAACTGGGAGCATCCTGCAGCCTTGCAGGAGTTCAAAATGGCCATTGTGCTCCAGGCAGGGACTAACAAGAACCCTGTCAGGAAAGGCCAAAGACATGGCTCTGTTCTGGAGACTCTCAGGCCTTGATCCAAAGCTTACAAGCATTGCAGGCAGTCTTTGTGCTTCCTCTGAAAGTGTTTAGATATTTCTCATGTCACACGTGAGTGGGAAAGCTTCTGCTGGTGAAAACAGGCCACAACAGGATCAACAGCCATGGGCTAGCTGAAAATTGATCTCAAAGCAGTTGAAAACATTAACTCTCCCTTACCAGCCTTATAAGTACAGTCTTGGGCACTTGGACTCAAAACTGTATCCTCTGACATTTATGCTACAATTCAGCCATCAGAAACACGGCAAGTGCCTCAGGTTAGCAGCAATATCCACTGTAACTGTATATACAACATTTCATCTGCTTGAGTATCTTCATATAACCAGGCAAGAGTTGGCTTTTTCTGAGGCAAGCATGAGAAGAAATAGCACGGGTGATCCGTACTTTGCAATAGGGAATTTAAATAAATTTGAACAGAAAGACAGTAAATAAATTTTTAAAAATGCAGTTTTGTTAGCAATCATAGCACGCATAGCCAATTCATCATTTAACAAGTAAGGAATTAATTGTTAACTTTAAAATTACCTCAGCTATTTTTCAAAGAAACTGACAGCTTCACAGATGATGTATTAAAATAAGAGTTGTAACTTATTGAAAACAAATTTAAGTATACCAACCCCCACAGCTCTTTAATTTCAAGCAGAATAGTGTATCTTTTTGTGTGTCTGCTGGACAACCTTCAGCTCTCCATTAGTTAATTAATTCAAAGGAGGGAGAATGTCTTTTTCACAGAATCATCAGTATAATTAATATTATTTATATCCACCCACAAATAATAAAGGGAAAAGATCTTTGAGTTCCTAGGGACACCTATTTTCATTTTAACCCTATATTAATCCTGGGAGGATGAAGAAAACAGCAATATGTATCATCATTGGTACCAAGAGCACCTGCATAGTGTAGGCATGCAGGTAAGAAAAACTCGTTTCAGAAACAGAAGAGAAAGCACATGCATACAAGGTAGGGGAATAAAAGACAGTGCAAATCTGTACAAGGAGGAGACAGGACAAGGGTAGATAGCTTTAATTCAAAATAAGGTGGCTGAGATGCTGCTAATACCACTGACGTCAGCATAGACAGAAAAGGACAGTGTCTCTGTCTGGGTGCAGTTGGATCCATTATACCCACTCTACTTTTTCTAGTACTGTTGAAAAAGTAGTGTTGTGATCTACTCCGTTCCACACCACTACAGGGCCAGCTCTGATGTCTTACAACAAGACAGCAGGCAGCAGTTTGGTCATTTTTGTTTTCTTTCTCAAATCTCCATCTCCTGAAGTCCTGCAATTGCATATGGATTCTGTTCGAAACTATAAGCCCTAAGCTGCATAAAAGTTACAGTACTGACTATAAATAAATAATTGTCAAGATCCTGTAAAAAACAGTGTCATTGCCTAAAATACAACAGTCATCATGGGGTTTATGTGGCGAGATTTTGGTAGGAGAAGGAGGTAGCTGCAGTGGTGGCTTCTGTGAGAAGCAGGTGTCCCATATTAGACAGAGGCAATTCCAGCTGCCTCCAAGATGAACCAGCCACTGATCAAGGCTGAACCAATCAGCAGTGCCTCTGTGACAACACATTTAAGGAAGTGTAAAAAATGCTGTTCAACAGCAGGTGGGAGCAAGGAGTAATAAAATGGGAGAGAAAAAGTCCTCCATACAGCAAGCTGAATGAAGAAGGAGAGGAAGGAAGTGCTCCAGATGTCAGAGACATTCCCCTGTAGCCCATGGTGAAGATCATGGAGGTACACAGTGAAGTAAATATCCACCTGCATCCCATGGAGGACCCACACCAGAGCAGGTAGATGCGTCCAGAAGGAAGTTGCAGCTTGTGGTGAGCCCTTACTGCAGTAGGCTCCTGGCAGGAGCTGTAACCCATGAAAAAGAGCCCACTCCAGAGCAAGTTGTCGGACAGGACTTTTGGCCTATGGATACCCACACTGGACAAGTCTGTTCCTATGGACTGTACCCTGTGGAAAGCACACATGCTGGAGCAGTTCTTGAAGAACCACAGCCCATGGGAAAGACCCATACTGGAGGAGTTTGTGAAGGACTGTATCCCGTGAGAAGGACCCTACGTTGCACCAGGAAAAGAGCCTGAGGAGGAAGGAACAACAGAGAGGAAGTATTAGGAACTGAACACAATTCCCATTCCCCGTCTCCCTGAGCCATGTTGGGGGAGGAGGTAGAAAAGTTGGGATGTTGAGCCTGTTGAGAAGTGAGGGGTAGAAGGAAGGTGGTTTTTAGTTTTGTCTTTGTTTCTCACTATCCAGCTTTGTTACTCACTGGCAGTAAATTAAATTAATTCTCCACAAGTTGAGTCTGTTTTGCCATGATGGTAACTGGTAAGCAATCTTCTTGTCCTTATTTCAGCTCACGAGCATTTCTGTCTTATTTTCACCCCCTGTCCTGTTTACAAGGGGGATTGAGAGAGCAACATAGTGGGTGTCAGGCAACTAGCCTAGCTTAACCCACCACATAGTGTTCACCTGACTCTTTAGTTTGTAGGTTTGATCTTTTAGTCTATTGAGGGAAATCCAGAGAATTCTGTAGGGACTGGCACAAACTATGGAATATGGCACTAAATGTTTCCATTTTCTTGCTCATTTGTTAGTGAACAAATATGCCTAAATATCTTCTTTGATTAGCTATGAAGAAATCAAGCTTTAAAGGTTAAATGCATTCACTAGTGCAAAAAAAAAGCATTTCAGAGAAATTCTCTAAATGCTGGCAGTGCCTAAAGAACATGTAAGCATATTTTAACTGCTCCCATCCACGGCTTACAGATGATGACCTAAGTCTATCTCACCACTAAACAGGAGTATTGTTTGATTTCGGAGCAAGAACTAGCACTTCCTGGGTTTGGTTACAGAAGCTCCCACCTACACGGCCAAGAGGTTCATCTGTGCTGAAGTCCATCATGTGCACGCACAACTACAAGAAGATTAAATTGGATTTGCATCCGAGTCTATCAACACCAGGAAACTTTGTCAAGAGTTGCAGCGCTAATCGCCTAGGAAAACAGGTAAAGGGAAGTAGGCATGGGTTTGTTCATACCTCAAAAGACAAACAGAGTATCTTTAATAGAGAAAGATGAGGTACAGTGGATTGTGGTATGGAGTGTTAGGAGAGGAGCAACTCTGAAAGAGACAAAATTTATTAAGGGACTGGAGTATCACTTCTATGAGGAAAGGCTAAGAGAAGTGCGGACTGTTCAGCATGAAGAAGGGAATGTTTTGGGAGAGGTTCTTATTAATATACGTAGATAACTGAAGGCAGGGCGTAAAGATGACGTAGCAGGGCTCTTTTCAGTGTTGCCCAGTGAGAGGATCAGATGCGGTGGATACAACCTGAAGCACGAGATGTTCCTCCTGAACATCAGGAAACACTTTTTTGATCTGTGGGTGACCAAGCACTAGCACAGGTTGTCCAGAGAAGTGGATTCTCCATCCTTGGAGACATTTAAAATTTGCCTGGACACAGGTCTGGGCAACCAGCTCAAAGTGACCCCATTTGACCAGTTAACCTCTAGATGTCTCTTCCATCCTCAATCATTCTATGATTCTGTGATCTATTATGGTTTTGCCTCAGAACAAGGAGATAGGAATTGAGATGGGAAGTCTTGTGCTGCTCAAATAGCCCCAAATCATATAGGAATAGAAAACATACATACACCTTGAGACTACCAGCTAAAGAGGCAAAGATTACAGCTGCACAGGAACTGACAGTGTTTATGCATAGAATTTGTCAGCTACCATTTGTAGCAACGGGTTAATATGATGCAAGACCTGAACTCTGGAACCCTGCTTTTTCATTTTTCCCATGGAACAGCAGTGACTACTCGCATAGGTGCAAAATTCAGGTAACTCAGCAGTGCTGTGCAAGCAACTGGACTTCCTTGTTCAGAAAAAGAATACAGATGTGCGTTCTCCCCCTAGTGGTTTTGAGGTTTGGGATTTTTTTTTTCTTTTTTTTTTCCCCTGTACATCTAATCTGATGGAGCAGGAGAGGTGGAAGAGCAGATGATCATGATGGCAGATCTACATCTGAGGGCAAAAAATGGCCTAAGAATGGCCTGGATTCTACAGCTGCCTAAGCAATGCCTAATCACAACTGCAGTCACTGCAAATGAGCATTTGTATTTAACAAGGTAGCGGAACAGCCAGAAAGCAGCTTACAGTTTATGACAACTTATTTTCTAATGTGGAAAGAGCAGCACTCTAAAGTCCTGAGATATTATATTGATAAATGAAGCCAGAATCTGCTCAGCAATTTCCCTCCCTTCCCAACCCTAATTCCACACCACAGTTCCCAAATAAATAAATGTTAAAATCTAGTCTGTAAGACTTGACAGCTTAGTGTGCACCATGACAGTTACATTAGAGATGGAGAAATGCAAGACAATTAATTATCAAGAATTGTGACACAAATGTAGCATGAACTGGAGGAAACTTGCCCTGAAGAGAGAAAAAACATCTCTGCTTTCTGATCCTTTCTTCGCTCTTCACATGTTCTATTGTTGGTCAAGAAAAGAGGAAGAAGGGAGGCAGAAAAAAGACCATTAGAAGCCAGGAACTGATGAGAGAAGAGCCAAAACTGTACTGCAGAAATGACAAGTCTTACTCCCAACAACTCAAGATCCAAGTCACAGACGCTTTCTACTCTGTCACAATATTTTGCAGATTTAACTCTTTCCATTAACTCTTACATTGACCTGCATGATCAATGTGATAGCAGTCCAAAAGCTTTGTATTTTGGTCAGAACTTGAATGCAATCAACTAGCATCAACATATTTCTCTGTGATTAAATCGGAAAAGTTCTGACCCTTGTCCTCAACATCCTTCAGATTTACAATGGAGTATTTCCTTTGTCACTGGGATGCTTCGAGGATAAGCATATGGAAGTTCATTAAACACTCAGATTCTCCCATAAGAGACCGTGTAAATACATTTGTGTTGACAACATTGGGATGTTTAGGTTACTATTGGTCAGTGTTTACACAGCATCAAGGCCTTTTCTGCTTATCACACTGTCCCCGTAGCAATTAGGTTGGGGGTGCACAGTTGGGACAGCTGGGCACAGGGGGACATAGTTGTGACACAGGGGGCACAGCTGGAACAGCTGACCCCAAATGGCCAAGGGGAGGAAGGAGGAAAGAGGGACGAATGGAGATACGGTGTTTGTCTTCCCACATGACCGTTACATGTGATGGACCCCTCCTTTCCTGGAGATGGATGAACACCTGCTTGTGATGGGTAGTGAATTAATTCCTTGTTTTGCTTTGCTTGAGCTCACAGATTTTGCTTTCCCTGTTAAACTGTCTTTATTCCAATCCATGAGTTTTCACATTTTTACCCTTCCAGTCCTCTCCCCCATCCCACTAGGTGATGAGGGAAGAGTGAACAAGTGGTTCTGTGGGTCTTATCTGCCTACTGGGGTTAAGCCATGACCAAAAGCAATTATGTAATCTTTTTCAATTAGCTATTGATGTAATTCCAATAAATAAAAAAACACTCTTGTCTATTGATGTAATTTTCCTGATCTCATGTGGCTTGATTAATTAAATTAGCAACAACATTTGCATTTGTTGGATAAAGTGGGTTCCAAGCTCCTGCCAAAAGGAAAAAATAGTAGCAAGTTGAACCCCTCACAGTAGGTACAGCAAAGATTTCTTTTTATGACTTCACCTTGAACCCAATGTGAGAAGTATTCTCCAGCAAGACTATCAAAACAGTCAGGATTTAGAGGTGAGAAAACACTAGCAGTTGCAAATTCAGTCAGATAGGCACTTAGCACTTTTTGTACAAAGCTGGCCACATTCTTTCACTTGCACCCTGCAACAGCATTCCCTGAAATCAATGGAAATGCTTCTTCCTGTGTCCTGGAATCTATTCATAGAAAATGCATTACCTTTTGTGAGTTTCCGTAAAAGTCACTGCAACTTTGGGAACCTCTTCATCTAGAACTTTTACAATTGTCTGTTGCATAACAAGAAAACCAAAACTGTAATTGTTTTGCTATCATTACTGTATCTCGACATCTAATAATATTCTTACATTTTTTCCAGGACATAGACTTCAAGGAACACATACTGTGTGCCCCAGCTAGGCCAACGCATCAAAGCATCTACCCCAATCCAGCAAAATGTGAGATTCATTTACTCTTAATATCCGTATTGCAGCTTCAAGGCACTAGTAGGAAATAGTTGTATGTGTTAGCACAGATCACGGGAACTTAGCTATGGGAGGTTATGTAGAAGTGTAATGGTTTTGATGTCAGGAAAGTGTCAGTATGATCTCCAGCAGCCAGTATAAAGTTGGTTCAAAAGGAACAAATCCTTATTTTGTGCTAAGTTTATCTTTCTGTTAATTTCACACACTCAATGAGTAAACAGTGAGAAGTGATTTTCAGAATCTCTGACTAGCATATTGCTGTCTCTGCTTCAGACTTGCCTATTTGCTGTGAAAATTATTCTTTCTCAGTATTTTCACACCCCTCTTGGCCAACACATCGGAACACTGTCTAACCCTCACAACACTCCTGAGGGCAGTAGAAAGCGATTATCCCCATTTTACTGATGGCAAATTGCAGTATAAAATAGATTAAGCTCTCCACACAAAGATTAAGGGCTCTTCATTCTACTTAGCTCTGAACAGGTCATCTTGCTGCTAGTTTTCCATTTGGCTTGAACCTCAGCTGCCAGCCGATGACCACATCAGGCTAACAACTATCTGTTCCAAGAAATCACAAAGAAACTCTAAACCTTAATAAAATTTTGGTCAACTAATCATTCAGTTCTGCTTGTGGTTACACAGGTGTGAGCACTCTGTAACTCTATGATACCCACTGCCATTGGTAAAATCATAATACTTTCCCACTTTAAGACCATATTACACTTTGATGTAATAATTGCAAGATCTACCATGCATTTCATGGCTAGACATCCCCTCGCCTCCTCTCCAGAAGGCAGAATTATACAGATATCATACAACTGCAACACACAAAGCAGACTAGCTGTCATGCTTTGAGCCATGTGTATAACTTCATATTTTGATAGACATTCTGATACCACAATAACACTGCTAAAAACTAAATGGGAAGCTTACGTAAAAAATGCCAAAAAACAAACAACAAAACCCCAAACAAACAAACAAACAACAAAAAAGGACAGAGATGGCACTCAGAAGCCAGGTATTACTATTAAGTGACAAGCAAGACACAACAGTATTGGAGACAACATACCTAACCTTTCTGTACTTCATTCTCAAAACTCCTGCAAACCCAATAGTCTGAGCAACATTATTTAAAGAAAGAAGCTGGTTTGAACTCATTTGAATTGTGTCAACATTTCCCTTTCTAAAACAGGTTATCCTACACTTCAAAGAGTCTATGGGCATGATATCACCCTTAGCCAGAATTGATGGAGGACGTGAGGGTACAAGACCCACAGGTTCCATGTCTTCCATTTCTCAGAAAGCTAAATATTCTCATCCAGTTTCTGTTTAGCTAGTTTCAGTAGAAGCGGCTTTCAGCTAAACTCTTCTTTTCAGATGATGAGTTGAAAGAGCACAACTGAAATGAAGCTATTGAGGAGGTGTTTAGAACACAAAATCTAAGAGGCATAAATAGCTCTGAGCTGAATAAAGGAAGCAAATTCTGCATCATCTTCACTGTGAACACGTACAGCCCACAGAAGGCAACTGGATCACACTAGAGGCTTCTAGAAGAATTGCCTTAAATCTGTACACTGTAAATAGGGAGTCAGAAGGTGTAATGAGATATGAACTAATGCAGGACTTTTCTTGATACATTCTTTCATGTCACCTTGTGCTGTTTTCCCTTGATGCTTGCCTGTCTTTCCCATTAGGTGAAAATCCATTTGATCAACTTTTGAAATCTTTAGGGAAGTATGTCCATTTCCCTGTCATGGTTTTCAAAAGGCGTATTTTGCAAATGAATTGCTATGTATCAGTCACTCAAAACCAGATTCTTCTGTCTTTAGTGACAAGTAAGTGAAACCTGAGCCTTAATAAATGTCGCAGTTTGGAAAGGACCACCCAAAGGTTCCTGGACTGATACAACCTGGGGAAATGTAAACTCCCCCAGAACTAGAACAAAAGAGTAAAGTAGGTTCAGGCTGATAACAGACAATGGGACTTTTCCTGGGCAAGGAAAGAAAACCGGTAAAACAGGTTTTGAATTAAGGGGGTGAAACAAAACTGATTTAATGCAGAAAGTAATTAGAACTGTAAATCAATTACTTAAACTAGGACAGAGATGGAAAATGATAGATAGAGAGAAGAGAGATATAAATACATAAATAGGTATGTACCTGTAAATATACATTTCTTCCAATGACCCCACATCCCTGTTAACAAACAAAGCCCCACCACATGGTCAGAGCAGGGAGGGGATGGGAGGCACAGTCTTTTTAACCTCGTTGCTTTCAGTTCAAAAGTGAACTCTTTCAGGGCAAACTTTTGCGAAAGTCTTTCTCAGCCCTCCGGAGACAGTTTGGCATGTCTGGTTTTCAACTGCAGGTGGGGAGGTGTTGTGGATGTGTGCGTCCCTCAGGCAATGGCTCTGTCCTGGGTTAGTCAAAACTTCCTGTTTTGGGAAGCTTTGTTGTAAACTGAC
>NW_010393907.1:0-378 GCF_000710305.1 Buceros rhinoceros silvestris
TCGCCCTGCCCACCCCCTCAGCTGGGGCAGGGCTGGAAGTGGAGCAGCACTGCACTTGATCAGAGCTGCCGTTCGCTGGGAAGTTGAGCTGGGCGTGCGTTGGCCTCCATGCACACGGCATTCCGTGGCGGTTACAGCCTGGTTTTCCTCGTGTTTTAAAACCCCAGACTTTTATCTTGAAGTAAGGACAATCATCCCTGCACCCCGGCAAAGTGGGTCACAACCTGCTTGGTAAAATAATGTGTGTTGCAGCCCGGTGTCCTGCTCTGAAGCAATCAGTTCTTCTGAGAGAGCTGTAACCATCTGGGGAAAGGCTCTGATCCCAGCCTTTGTCTCTTACCACCGGCAAATTACTCAGAGCTCGGGGTATTTAGCAGT
>NW_010393908.1:0-636 GCF_000710305.1 Buceros rhinoceros silvestris
TGCAGGAGCAGCTGGAGAGAGCTGGGAAGGTGGCTGTGGATGTGCTGCTCCTGTTTGTTCCCAGATTTTTGTGTTACTGGAGACTTGTGGCCTGTCCAGAGTCAGGCTGTTGCGAGCAGGGGGGCAGGAGCAGCAGCTCCCGGTGTTTCCCACTCTGCTGTGCCGGGCACCTCGTCAGTGGGGCGGTGATGGCTGGAGAGGGCTGATGGCGGAGGAGAGAGGCTGGGTGGCAATGGGGCTCAGTGACTCGACTTGTCCAGGGCTGGGTTGAGGGGTGCAGGGGTCTCTGGGGGGGCAGTGAGCCCGTGGGGTGTGGGGGGATCCTCAGTGTGGGAAAACAACTGATATGGGGAGGTGAGGGAAACACTGTTCCCCAGATTTTAGCTCACACCTTGACACGAAGAGCAGCCGTGAAGCGGCAGGGGTGCAGGGGTGTCTGGGGGGGCCGGTGAGCCTGGGGGCGATCCTGAGGCAGCAGTTGTGGGGTCTCTGTGGTGGAGTGTCAGGGTTTCTGGAGGGCAGTCCCTGGGGCAGGGATTCCGGGGGGGCACTGAATGGTAGTGCAGGGCTGGCAGGGGTGGTGCCGCCCTGGGGCGAGGAGGGACTGCCGGAGGAGTCAGCTGGGGACCCTGGGTG
>NW_010393909.1:0-360 GCF_000710305.1 Buceros rhinoceros silvestris
GTTGTCATATGCTGTCCCCTGGGGACAGACCAGTGTTCCCAGGGGTGGGATGGTGCACGGTTCAGCTGCAGCCCCCATTAAACCATTTGCACTCCTCCTGAATTTGGCCCTGAGGCCCAGCAGGACACTCCGGGGAGGGGCTGCAGACCCTTTACCTTTGGAGATCCCCAAGTTCAGCTTCACCGCCAGCTTCCTGCCGAGGGGAGAGCAAGAGGGGGGTAAGGCATCCCTGCCACCCCATACCCACCACCACCCTCCTGCATGGGGGGCTGTCCCCCTCCCTATCCAGTGAGCAGCTGAACAGAGCTGCTGGGCTTTGGGGAGAAGGTGCCAGGAGCCGCGGGGCGCAGCAGGGCGCAG
>NW_010393909.1:529-878 GCF_000710305.1 Buceros rhinoceros silvestris
GGCAGAGGAAAGCCACCAGCAGGAGGCTGGAGCAGAGGAGCACGAAGCCACCGATGAGCAGCATCACCAGCAGTGTGGAGCCTGGGGAGGGAGGGCAGCGTCAGCCCCCCGGGTGCCCCATCCCCCCCCTCTGCACCCAGGGCTGCCAGGAGCCCAGCCGGCACCACCAGAGAAGGAAAATCAATACAGGATCTTAAAGCCCAAGTGGGTCCGTCGGTGCCTGAAGCACCCACAGGACGATGCTATCCCCACCACAGCACCCACCTGCCTTCTCTGGGTCCAGGGCGATGCCAGGGATGGGTGTGCGGCTGGCCGGGTGGCTGGTGGGGACAGGGACCTCTTCGGGGAC
>NW_010393909.1:1083-1300 GCF_000710305.1 Buceros rhinoceros silvestris
ATGTACGGGGAGGCAGAGGTCCCCGGGGGACATTTGGGATGTCGGGGGCAGGGTGAGAGCTCACCGTAGGGCCGGGGCGCGAGGACCCGCGCCAGCTGGCAGCCCACCAGGGCCACCTTCAGGGCCACGCGGTGGTGCCAGCTCTGAGGCACGATGCGGATGTAGCGGGCGACAATGGGGGGGATGAAGGCGTTGGAGACCTCCCCGTGGCTGTCGG
>NW_010393909.1:1622-1918 GCF_000710305.1 Buceros rhinoceros silvestris
GCCGGTAGGACATCACGTAGTAGTCGTACAGCTCAGAGGAGCCCGTCGTGATGATGCCTGGGGGTGCAGGAGTGAGCCCGGGAAGGGGGATGCAGGGCTGGGGAAGGGGTTGGGGGGGCTGCCCTGGGCCCCGAGGTGCCCTCAGAGCTTTCCCAGCCAGAACAACCCCCATCTCTGGGATACCCAGGTCCCTGCTGGGGGACCTGCTGGGAGGGGAGCAGGGAGGACACGTTACTCCCCTGTTACCCCCAGGGGATCCCTCCAGCCCTGAGAGGGAGGTTTGGGTGGCAGATTCG
>NW_010393910.1:0-293 GCF_000710305.1 Buceros rhinoceros silvestris
GTGCTCTCGGCGTGGGGCTTGATCAGCAGCAAGTGTGTGTGTTGTCCCTGTAAATCTGAGAGGTGGAAGATTTTCTGGCTGAGTAATTCCGGGCTCTGTCTGTGAAAGGTTTTATTAAACTAAAAATCACTTAGAAAAACTCCTGGTGCGTTTGAGGGGAAGGTGTTTGTGATGGGGCGTGTTTGGAGGCAACAGCCCCCCTTGAGTTTGCAGCCCAAGTTTGGCTGCTTTAGGAATTAGTGCTTGAGATCCTGGTAGTGGAAACGATGAGAAACAGATGTGGCTGGGCCACA
>NW_010393910.1:496-2552 GCF_000710305.1 Buceros rhinoceros silvestris
GGGTGCTGGGGGGCAGCAGCTCCTGGGTGCGGGGCCGCCGGGGGAAGTGTCCCCAGATGCGGTCACCCTGTCCTGAGGGATGGAGGCCGGCAAAGGGAGGGGGCTGGGAGCTGCTCGTGGTGCAGTGACCACTGGAGCGCTTGGGGCAACGTTTTCTTGTCTTTATACAAAAGGGAGAAGAATGTAAATCCCTGCTCTGACTGCAGGAGTGTTTATCTGATCTGAAGAGTTCAGCAGTTCCATCCACCATCCCGGAATTCCTGTCGGCCTGAGGGGGTTTCTTACCCCAGGTTCTCTTTTTTCAGCTCCTCCTGCCGCCTGCCTGTTTCTCTTAACTGCAGAGGTGCATTCCCTCATGGCTTGGGAATTTCACTGGAAATTATGTGGCTGAGCTTGAAGGTTGTGGCTTTTCTTTAGCTTGGTCTCTGCTCAGAAGCTGGAGCTGTCTCTCAGACTTTCCTGCAATGTTTTCTGCTGTTCTCGGGGTCTGGGGAGTGGAAGGCTTGTTCCCACTTCAAAAGAAAGGTGCCTACTGCCGTTCCCTGGCACATGTGAAGCAAACTTGGCGTGCTGCGGGGTCTGTAGAGAGACGAGTGCTCCCAGCCAAGTCTGAGACAAGCAGGGGGAGGAAATGTTTTAAGTTTAAAACTCATTAAAGCTGAACTGTTAATCCTTTAAGATGCAGCTAATGGAACGAGTCTGTATGGAATTAAACCTCTGGGTCCCCACATTTTCCTGCTGGGGCTGCTCTTCCTTTCCTTCCTTCAACGTTCTGCTGAAATGCCCAGCATCACAGGGGGAGTTCGGGGTCTCCCAGGTGGGGCTGGGTCAGTTGGTACTGCCTGGTGCTGGTGTCACCTCCCGGGTGCTGCTCTCCAGGAGGGCTCCCAATCTGATCTACCATGGTGACGTGCTGCCAGCGCTGCCTCTTGCTCCTCCTGCCCCAGTAACGCAGGCGTTTGGACACACCTCTGCGCTGGGCCTCTCTTTGTGGCCTTTTACTGGGGTTTGAATTCTTTTCAAGTGGCTTAGGTGTGTCCGGGATCCTGTTCCCCTTAGAGACCAAGAAGTTATTCCTTCAGCCTCTCTCTGTTCTGCTTTCCTCTTCCCGCAGGATTTCAGCTTCGCCTCGAGTGTTAGGTAAGAAGCAGCAAACGAAAATGGAACGTTTTGGCGTAGGCCCATCCTGAATTTGTCTTGGAATCACATTTTTTTGTATAAGCCAACTTTTTTCACATTAAGGATAGAAAATTGAAGCTGAATTGTAGGAGATGCGCTGCTGGTGAGATCTCTGTCAGGCAGGAGCCATCTAGCTCCTGCTCCTGTAGGTGTGAGGCTGCTGGTATAACAGGGCTTGTCTGCCCTCCCCAGAAACGCCCAGACAAAGTGAAATGGCTTCGCTCTGCACCTCGGTGCTGTGACCTGTGTTTGTCTGGAAGCTCTGGAGACCAGGGCATTGAGCAAGGGGTAAATCTTCCCCGTGCTGCCTCGCCAAAGAGGCGGGGATTGCTCAGCCTCTCCCCCTTCTCAGACCACAGGACCCAGCCAGGGCTTTGGGTGGCGGCGGTTTGTTTTTAACAACAAAAACCACAGTGTTTGGACGCTCCTGGTCGCAGAAGGCCAAAGTCTTTGCAGAGCCCTCCGCTCCAAGGAGGGTTCCTGGCCTGGAGGAAGAGGGTGTGGGGAGCAGCTCGGATGCTTTGCAGATAAAGCCAGGCACTGAGTCCGTACCCCCCGGGGGGGCTGAAGGCTCTTTCTCACGCACTGGAGCTGGGGTTTTGTCTGCAGTGCAGCGACAGGCCTGTGCAGCAGCTCTTTTTTCTGTGCTGCTGGCTCCAACGTGAAAATCCCAACCATGTCTAGCAGCTGCTGCAAGCTGCAGCCTGGCCTTCACGGCCCCGAGCACCTTCCACACTCCGCAGGCAAACCCAGCCGTTGTCCCCTTCAGCCGGTGCCAGCCCCACGCCGGGACAGGTAACCGGAGAACCACAGAGGCAGAGCCAGGGGTGACGCTGGGTCTAGCAGAAGCAGGGAAACATCTGCGGAAAGGAACCAG
>NW_010393910.1:2692-3182 GCF_000710305.1 Buceros rhinoceros silvestris
CCCCAGCGTCTGTGTCGGGGAGTGCTGGGGGGGTCACCACTGCCACGTGCTTGAGGTGTGGCTGCTGCAGCCCTTTGCACCGGTGGATTTGACTCTCCCCTTGGCAAGGTCTTTCTCCAAGCGCTCCTGGCCTTGGATACGCATCTTCTCTGCTCAGCACTCACACGACGAAGGGATGGATCCACAGTGTTCCACTGCTCCGTGGCCTCTCTTTCTCTTCCCACACTGACCTGTCCTGCACCACCTCATGTCTCAGCAGCACCACTCAGAGCTCACCTTGGCCAGACTCTGCTGTCAGGCTCTTTGATCCAGTTGCTGCTCAGGCAGCCTGGAGATGCAGCCAAGCATCCTTAGGTGCTATAAAAAACAGTCTATCTCCAGCAAGACCCACAGCACTTCCCACTAGAGTCCTTTTGGCTGCAGCTGAGGGAGGGGCAGCCCCAGTTTTCGCCCCTCCGGGCTGTTTCCGGGTCTGTTTACTGGTTGGGGT
>NW_010393910.1:3293-4485 GCF_000710305.1 Buceros rhinoceros silvestris
ACTGGTTGTAGTGGGAGCAGTGACAGCACTGTATCGGGAATCTCCTCTGCTGTGGCATGCTCGGCTCTGACCCCCTTCTCTGGTGGCTCTGTGGTGCCAGAGGAGGAGGATGGAGGGGAGGAAGGAACTGCCTGAAGAGTTCCATAGTGAAACACATCTCCTGACTCCCTGCTGCAGTGCTGGCTCCTGCTCGGGGCTGAGCTGCTGGGCTGGGTGGGAGGTTTGCCATGGTTGGGTTGCCCACCAGCCGGGGTGGTGCCAGGCAGCCTGGCCTCCTCCTCCTCAGCTGGTCGTGGGTGACCAGGAGCCTCACGGCTCTGGGTTCGCCTCTGTCTGGCGGCTGATTGAAGATGCTGTCGGTGCGTTTCAACCCAGGACTTAAGGAGGGAAAAGCCTCCCTGATGTGTGTTCTCCTACAGATCTGGTTTCCTGGGCTGCTTCCGGGTGGATGGTTTTCCCCCTCACCCCCCATTGAATAGGGCAGTAAAACTTAGTCTTTGGTGGGGTGTGTCCTCTGGCATCGAAGAGGGCTGTGAGATGAGGAGGGGGCTGGAGCGTCTCTGAGCCCAGCAAAGGCTGGAGCCCTGGGGCTGATCAGCCAGAGAAGATCCTGAGAGGAGACCTCCTCAATGTGATCAACAGGCCCAAACTGGAACCCGGGAAGTTCCATCTGAACATGAGGAGGAACTTTGCTGTGAGGGTGAGGGAGCCCTGGCTCAGGCTGCCCAGAGAGGATGTGGAGTCTCCTGCTCTGGAGAGAGCCCAGACCCACCTGGATGCCATTCTGGGCACCCTGCTCCAGGGGACCTGGACTTGGTGATCCCCAGAGGGCCCTTCCAGGGGCCCCCGGTCTGGGGTTCTGTGAATAAATGATCCACGGGGGAAGCACCAGCTGCCTGTGGGAATATGCCAACCATCACCTCAGCTCCTGCTCTGTACCTGCAGGGAACTGCTCGCTTCAGGAACACTTGGGAGGGGCTTTAGTTTTGGAGGGCACTGGAGCTCTGCAAGCACAGCATGAACAGTAGCTGAACAACCTACTCCCTTGTCCCGCTCTGCTCTGCAGCCTGTTCAGGTGCCGACTCCTTGTCTGAGACCACCAGTTAACAGACAGGCAGAGATCACAGAAGAGAGATCACAGAATTGCAGACTGGTTTGGGTTGGAGCGGCAAAGGCCCCCCAGCTCAAACCC
>NW_010393910.1:4796-5492 GCF_000710305.1 Buceros rhinoceros silvestris
GCCCCCCAGCTCTCTCCCCTCTCCTCCCAGCAGAGGGTTCCATCCTTGGGTCATTCCTGGGGCTCCTCTGGCCCCGCTCCAGCAGCTCCATGTCTCTGGTGGGCTGAGGAGCCCCGAGCTGGACCCAGCGCTGCAGGGGGGTCTCCCCAGAGCGCAGCAGACGGGCAGGACCCCCTCCCTCTTTACCACCAGTCCTCTGCCCAGTTCATGAGCAGCCCCAGCTCTGGCTGCTGCAGCAGGGGCAAGATCTTCATTCCTCCTTCTTCCCTGTCACTGCCATCCAGCACACTCCCTTCTCTCCGCTGTGGCGTCTGGTCTGAACTGGTGTCTTCTGAGCTTTGTGGGGCCTGTTTTGAAGCCTTTGAAGGATCCTGCAGCAGCAGCCACTCAGCTCAGCAGCATCTGTGCAAAAGGGAACTCATCCAGCTGTACCCCAAGAGCTGAGGCTTTGGCAGCTCAAATCTGCAGGGTTTTTGTTTTGCTGTATAAACCAGCCCTAGTTCACGTAGATTTCACCAACTGAAATTTATTCTAGAAGATTCATGATATCCCAAGAGCCAAAATGCAAGTTTCCGGGCAGGTGATGTTTGACCTGCTCACCAGTCATTTTGCTTGGCAGAAAATACGTATTTTACTGGAATAAAAAAGAATTTATGTTCGGCAGTGCTTGGGCTGTGCGAGCTCGGCGGGCAGCGG
>NW_010393910.1:5653-9772 GCF_000710305.1 Buceros rhinoceros silvestris
GGTTTGGGGAGGCCGAGTGTCGGGGTTGGTTTCGGGTGGGCTGGGTCTCAGTGCCAGCTTTGCCAGGGGCTCTCGGCGATGGTGGATCTGCCTCTCAGGGATAAGAGCTGGGAAGTCTTGGGACCAGCAGACCCTTTGGTCGAGATCTGTCAGTGCGACTCGTCCAGCGGAGGCTGGCAATGAGGTCAGGGATGAGGGGGCTCTGTGTTTTCTTTGAACCTAAAGAAAAAGCCCTTCCCGTGTGCCCCCTTTGTGGCCCTCACAGGGCTCCGAGGTGGCTGAGGATGTGGGCTGCAGCGCTGGGACCTGTCAGTGGAACTGGAACCAGCCAAGAAGTGTCTGCCAAGCGTTTGCAAGTGTGTTTGGCAGGAGCACCGGACCCACAGCAGGGACACAGGACAGGGCCGAGGCGCTTGGCCATCCCCGGCAGCAGTGGGGAGAGATTCTGCCCCACGATCTGCCCAGCTGCTGTGCTCTAACTGGTCCAAGCTCAGTTTCAGCAGGGCAACGGGGCCTCTCTGTGGTTTTTGGCTCTCCGAGGTGTTTCATTTCAGCCCAGGGGAAGCACCCAGCATGTTGGCAGGGCTCATCCTGCTCCACAGCGTTCCCCCACGTGAGCAGAAAGCGGGGAGCTGCGCCCAGGGCCACGCGTCACGCGATTTACCGTGCAGGTAGCCCTGGGCTGCGCCAGGCCAGAGGGTTCTCCAAGCTCCACATCACTTCTGCCTCTTCCCAGCCAGTGCTGGGGGTATGTGCAGGGGGCTTGGACCATCTAAACAGCTCCAGAAGATAAGGAGAAAAGAAACTCCAGTATTTTCTGGGGTGGTGAGTTAGATAAATATGCAGAATGCACATCCATGGACCAGCACAGAAAGAACGACTTGTATTTACTGCGACTTGTATTTAACCTGGATTAACTCTTTGTTAGCTGCTCCACAGCTCTGGAGGTGCTTTCTGCAGCTCAGAGCAGGGTTGAACTGTGCTGGAGGGCAGCGAGGTTGAGGCTGGGGGAAAGGAAGGATGAGGAGTGGAGCCGCTGGTGTAGGATGCTGCTTCGTTCCTGGGGGTCCATGGTCAGCAGCGAGGTCGAGCAAACAGGGATGAAGTACGGGTGGAATCAAGCAGAAATTGGTGAAATAAGGTGATGGCAAGACCAAAGGGCCAAAGCTGCGTGCCAAAAGGTCCTGTGGCAACACAACAGCTCCCTGTTTTTCCAAACAGGGGATTCCTGTTGGCCTTTTGAGCTGGCAGGACCATCCCGGCCCATTGCTTCGTGTGTTACCTGCCCTCTACCCACCCGTTTGCTGCCTGACCTTGACACCGGCGCGTGGTTCTCTCTCCTCTTTTAGCAGCGTCGCCCGTAAGCTGAAAAACTGGCCAGCACAATGGGAAAAAAACAGAACAAGAAGAAAGTGGAAGAGGTCTTAGAGGAAGAGGAGGAGGAGTATGTGGTGGAGAAGGTCCTAGATCGGCGAGTGGTAAAGGGCAAAGTGGAATATCTGCTGAAGTGGAAAGGCTTCTCAGAGTAAGTCCTTGCTCTCTCCTTGTGCTGGGTGTTGGGTGGCTCCGGTGTGTCACTTCTGCCTTTGGCTCCCGAAGCCTCTAGGCTGGTGGCTCCATCTCCCTGCGCCTCTCCTTGTTGGTAAAACAGAGCTAACGGGCCAGCGGCAGCTGTAGCATTAAAACCAGCCGTGCTAAATGCCTCGAGCTCTAATCAGGGCGAGGAGAGCACAGCCTGGGTGAGAAAGTCCCATTCTGCCTCACGAACAGGCTGTGCGGTGCCCTGGTGGGGCTTCCCCTCCTTAAACCCACTGTGAAACGAGCAGCCAGGTAAAATGAATTATGTTTCTCTCCTGAGAAGGGAAATAACCGCCCTGGCGAGAGCATCCCTGCCTGGATCTGCGCAGGGCCCTGTTTCATGGGGCGAGGACACCCCCACATCCAGACAGCTGCTTCTCTTGGCATCTCCACCTGACCTCTCACGCAGGACATTTCTGGGCAAGGCCCGTGTGTAAAATCCCGGTGTTGTCTTTGCCTGCAGTGAAGATAACACCTGGGAGCCGGAGGAGAACCTCGACTGCCCAGACCTCATTGCCGAGTTCCTGCAGTCCCAGAAAACCGCACACGAGAGCGAGAAGTCTGAGGGAAGCAAACGCAAAGCGGAGTCTGACTCGGAGGATAAGGGGGAGGAGAGCAAACCAAAGAAGAAGAAGGAGGAGGTGAGGCAGGTGGGGGTTCTGTGCTTGTCTCCCTACCCCGGCGTTCGGCCCAGTGTCTGGTAGCTGGAGCAGCCGCGCTCTAAACTGCCGTCAAACCATTCTCCTGCGCGGAGGGGAAACTATTGCGCTTTGGCAAGACACGGCGAGGGGCCGCGAGGTGGGGGTCGGTCTCTTCTCCCATATAGCAAGTGACAGGACGAGAGGAACCAGCCTCAACCTTGAGACTTGAGAACCTTGAGACTCCCTAGCTGTCAGAAGGAGGAGTGAGGTGGTGCCTGAGCCAGGCCTCTTAGAGCCGTCCTGGCACTAAACTGAAAGGCCAGTTCTTGAAGCCAAAGGGCCCGGAGCCCCAGTGTCTCCTGGAGAACCTCAGGGGAGAAACAGGAGGCAGGAGTTGCCTCTTGGCCCTTGAAGAGGAGCAACAAGGTGGAGCAGGGAGCCTCCTGCTCAGGGTGCTCATAGCATGGGAAAGGGGGCGGTTAAAGGCTGTGCCATCTAGTTTTCATCCCCGGAGCTGCTGAATCATGGCCAGCACAAGAGTCTGACCCACAGGGCCTTGGAAGTAAGATTCTCTGTCTTGCAGCAGCAGCAGGAGATCACCCCTGTGCAGCAGGTTCACACCTGAGTGGTCTTCTCAGTTTTCCTCTGGCCACTATGGTCCGAGCATCTAGCAGGCAGAGCCCTTCTGGACAGCCACCAGTGTGTCCTGGTGACCAGGACTGGGGCTGTGGCTGTCACCCCGGCGATGCTACAAGCAGAAACTTGTCTCTTTTCAGTCGGAGAAACCGCGAGGCTTTGCCCGAGGATTTGAGCCAGAGCGAATCATTGGTGCCACGGATTCCAGCGGGGAGCTCATGTTCCTGATGAAGTGGTGAGTGTGTCTTTGTGTCTGTCACTTCTTCACTTATTCTGTGCCAGAGCGGGAAGGACCTGCGCCTGGGGAGTCCCTGCTACCTGGCATGAAACCTCTCACGATGGCGCTGCTGCCTGAGGTGACCCTCTGCGCTGAGGCTAACGTGGATGTGAAACGAGCAGGTAGGGCCCTTGGGGTTGCGTGGCTCTTAAGCTGTCCCCCCGCAGCAGGCGCGAGCTTGGGGAGAGAGAGATACAGACAGACAGAGAGAGAGGGGTTTGGCGTCGTGGCACGGGCCGCAGCTTCGGAAGGCTGCACCCAGAGGAGAGCCATGACCCTGACTGCGTCTCCTTTGGCTGTGGTGGCACAGGGCTCGTCACTGGCGCAATTGGGAGCCAAACCAGTCAAGCCTAGGTGTGGGAGCCGTTCGCTTTTGCACCCTCTCAGCAGTCCAGAGCGGCTGGGAACAGGGCCGCAGCCTCTGTTCAGCTTCTCACCCCATCCCTGACAAGACAGAGCTGAACTCAACGCCTGATTTTTTCTTGGGCTTCACGTGCTGCTTCTCCCTCCTCCGGAGCTGCTCGGGAAGGGGTCACTGGGACCCCCCCAGCGCCTCAAGTTTACCTGCCACTTCTCTGTCTATATCAGCACTGGCCAGCAGGACCAGGGCAAGTGTCATCCCCCTGTACTGGGGGCACTGGTGAGGCCGCACCTTGGATAATGTGTCCAGTGTTGGGCCCCTCACTCTAAGAGGGACATTGAGGGGCCAGAGCATGTCCAGAGGAGGACGGCGAAGCTGGTGAAGCATCTAGAGCACAAGTGCGCTGAAGAGTGGCTGAGGGTACCCAGGTTCTTTAGTCTGGAGAAGAGGAGACTCAGGGGGGACCTCATCACTCTCTACATCGACCTGACAGGAGGCTGGAGCGAGGTGGGGGTCGGTCTCTTCTCCCATATAGCAAGTGACAGGACGAGAGGAACCAGCCTCAAGCTGTGCCAGGGGATATTGGGAAAAATGTCTTTACAGAAAAAGTGATCAAGCCCTGGCCC
>NW_010393910.1:9961-10282 GCF_000710305.1 Buceros rhinoceros silvestris
TGGCACTGAGGGACATGGTTTAGGGACCCTGGCAGTGCGGGGTGAACAGTTGGCCTCGATGATCTGAGAGGTCTCTTCCAGCCCAATGATTCTGTGGTTTTTTCTCCCGGTCTCCACTTCTTCCACCTCC
Source organism: Buceros rhinoceros silvestris (assembly GCF_000710305.1). Taxonomy (NCBI): domain Eukaryota; kingdom Metazoa; phylum Chordata; class Aves; order Bucerotiformes; family Bucerotidae; genus Buceros; species Buceros rhinoceros. The sequence goes on from NW_010393910.1 coordinate 10,092, forward strand.
CCACCCCATAGCCCCCTAACTTGCACCTCTGCTCTGGCCTGTAGGAAGAACTCGGATGAGGCCGACCTGGTGCCAGCCAAGGAAGCCAACATCAAGTGCCCGCAGGTGGTCATCTCCTTCTACGAGGAGCGGTTGACATGGCATTCCTACCCCTCAGAGGACGATGACAAGAAAGAGGACAAGAACTAACC
>NW_010393911.1:0-9402 GCF_000710305.1 Buceros rhinoceros silvestris
CGGTTGAAACACGGTTGAAACGCAGCGGCAGTGGTTCGCAGCAGCTCGGCAGTGGTGAACGCGCGGCGGCGGATTTGGAGCGCGGTGGCTCTAGCGGTTCCTGTAGCAGCTAGTCCAGAGGGGGTCGCTCCGATGTGGTCTGGGGTGGCTGAGAGTGCAGGAAGACTGCCCTTTCGCGGGCAGAAACAGAGCGAAAATCGAACCGACCCGCGAAAACTTTTAACCAATGAAAAATGGAGATGCAGCTGACGTCACATGGTAGGAAACACCAACTGGCTAGTTTAAAGCAAACTTCTCTTCCAAAACAGGGGAAGTTGCTAAGCCATCACATACAGTCATGGTATTTCTAAGGTGAGTCCTGATTGTGTGTTCGTAACGACAGAACCTCCTGGCGTTGTCCCATTGTCCTTACTGGAGACTTTGCGTATTGCTGCAGAGGTTCTTGAGCAGGCTCCTCTGATGCAGTCCACAAGATGAGATGCGCCCCAACTGCGTTTTCATGCATAATGTTAAACGTGAAGAGGAGAACATTTATGTGGCTGACATAACTGTGAGGAAACTAGAAATCTTAGGAAAATGAGACCCTGGGATACAGCGTTTTGGGGATCCACACATGCCAGTGCTGTATTCTTGCCAATTAAAGGAACGTTTCTTTGCAGAGATATTTGCCCTGACTGGGATATGGGATGGGCTTTCTCTACTGCCCTTTACAGCCAGGAGATTTTCAGTAATGCAATTCCACTATGAATTTTTATAGCCACAGTCCAAATTCTTCCACTCTTGTTCACTACCGAGCTGCGGTTTTTTGCCTGGACATAAAATGCTGATATTCTGGCCTGAGACCTATGTTGAGTTTGTTCTTCTAGGTGCAAATGACGACACCAGGACCAAGGCAGAAGTAGAACTCGTCTTCTGTTTTGTCCTTAAGTGATAGTACAGTTTTTGCAAGTAGCAAATAGCTACCCATATGGTTTCGTTACAGAGACAGAAACTAAGAGGTATATGAAGAATAGAGGGGAAGAAAAGGACCAAAAGAGAGAGGCAAAGAAGGTGGGAGTACAGAAAGAGAGGAGAATTGATAAATAAAAAAAAGAGAAATGACTAAAGCAAAAGAAGAGAGAGGCAGATTCTTTCCTGATTAGAATTCATGAACTCCATTCTTACATTAAGTCTATATATGACACCTGGCCTTTAATGTGAAGCTGCCTATGAGCATTAAAAATTAAAAGCAGAAGGTAGGATCCATCCATCTCGGGCAGCACTGCTCCCCTCCTATCTGAGCTCTGCACAAAGCTATTACACATTGATAAATTATTTTGGGTAATAGCTGAGATATTACATTGTTTCTGAGTGAAGGTAAAATCTCTCCATGACATGGGCATTTATCAGGAGCGCATTTCATCCTATTTATTATGGCCGAGACAAGATCGCAGGCTGCGGGCAGAGCTGGCACGTCGTGCTGATCACCTCCCCCATCGCCTACCTTCTCTCTGTCACTTAGATGATGGGATATTGATGGAGCTCATGACAAGTTAATTATTAACTAAAGATATGCAGTTCACCTTTGCCAGGGGAGGGGGCATAGAAGAGAGCAACGATGTTTTTTTTTTTCAAAAAAAGTAAATATATCCATTGTATCTTAGGATTCTTCTCTCTACCTTCCTCTCCCCTCTATCTGTGGTATTTTCCAACCACCTAAATAAATCAGGTAGGTTGTTTGAATTCCAGTATGGTCTAGAAGGCCAACAGAAATGGAAGAACCTCTAAGAAAGTTAGGTCTTCTTAAAAAAAAAATGTCCACGGAAGTTTTTCTGTGCTAGCTTGGCACTGGAAATAAATGTGGGGAAATTTTCACTTTCTACTGAGTAACAATGACTTCTTGAACTCTTGAGAGAGCCAGAAAGCAGAGCCACAGCACTTTGATTCTGTTCCATAAAAGAACGCTTGCTTTCTTTGTAAGGAAGTGTTGTCTGGACATCCTCTGAATATTTTAGCTATTTATTTCCACTGAGTGCTGGATGTTCCCCTAAAGGCCAGCTGCTTTACAAGACAGAGGCAGGAATTTGATGGCTGCACAGATGATGCTTGCTCATCTGAGCTCCTAGGCTAAACAGAATGAGTTTGCCAACACATGAAGGACTGTGTTGTACTTGCATCCTGGTAGTTTTGGACTCTGAGGCAGGCAGCTGCTGTATGCGAACATTTGGGTTGCAGTATCATACACACTGAGGTGTAGTAAATAAGAGATGCTCAGTTGATTGGCTGTGGATTGAGTAGTCCTTCGGCCTGCAGCATTCACCTTGCAGTGACACAGCTGGTCATTCCTACCTCATGGCCATCTACTATGAGTTAGTGTCCCAGCTGATCTAGCGTCTTACTCGTTTTGTAGAGAAAACGGCCAAGGGTTACACTGGGAAGTTTTCCTGTGGGCAGTCTCATGGGGAAGGCTGAGGTGCGAATAACCCTCTGACTCTAAATCTGCAGTTTGTTGACCAGGTTGGAGCTAAAGCAGTAAAAAGGCAGTTGGATGTCGGAGGTGACTACTACACTATTTTATGCTAAGCTGCTTTTCGTTTGTCCATAAGCCATCTTGGCATTGTGTTGGTCAGGTAGTTCTAGAAGAAAGGAGCTGCAGCTGTGAGCCATCCTGACAGTGGTCACTATAAAAAAATAAACAACGGAAAATACTGCAGTCTGACAATTCACTCCATATGGTCTATAGCAAGACCTGCCTGGTAAGGTTTCACCACTTCAGAGTCCTTCAGGAAAAAATAAGCATGTGTTTGTTTTTCAAAACCCAAGCTGTGCTAGATGCCAGTTTAAAACTACATGTGTGCCAAATATTATGCAGATTGGGTTTGAACCATATAGATCATTTAGGCCCCATCTACTTCACTTCCTTGAAGAAAGTATGGGGTTATTCTTCAGGATTGTGGCCTCTTTCCTTTGAATTTTTCCGTAAAATGCTTTTGTCCTGCTTGTGTTTTCAAGTGGCATGTCTCAAATGCCAAGTCTGTCAGGTAGAATCCGGGAGTAAAACCCATAGTTCTCCTCTGGGATTAAAAAAACCCAACAACAAAACAGGTTACTTTCCTCGTTCTCTTCTTTTGGATTGTGGTATGGCAGATCACTACCTGGCGTTTCTGTAACAAACTGGCAACCCAAAGAAAAAATTTACATACTTTCTTCATGCTTTTCAACTTGAAGTATTCCAAAACGTGTGAAAGCTGCTGTGTGCTGTCTATTCTTTCAGTGTGAAACACCTGTCCCTGCGCAGCAGCACTGAGCGAAGCAGGTGAAAACAGTTCTGTCTGAAACATGGTGGGTGTGTTAGCTCTTTGAACTGCGAGTAAGAAACTGCCCATCACTGCAGTAAGGCTAATCTCCGTGTCCTTGTGTGGTCACAGAGATCACTTTGCCCTCTACTTAATATAATAAAATATATAATAAAAATGTATTAACAACTCTGAACCACCCTCATCCTCTTTCCAAACCCCCCTGGGATCCTCCAAGGTTAGAGGATGTACTCACCTCAGAAGAAATGCACGTTCATTATCTTCACCCTTTTATTGCACACCTTGTCCTTGCCTGTTGCCGCTCTTGCAGTTGGTTTTTACTCCGGGCCTTGGTCTGCAGTCCCTGCCTGCACAACGTAGCTGTGTTGATGTCACTAGCAAAATACTAATGGTATAAGACCTGGTGGTCCTATTTATCTTCCAAAGATGCCTTTTTGGTGAGTTTTGCTAGAATGACATGAGGCTGTGTTCCTGTAGACGTGCTCAGGAGATCTGGTGCCTTATGCTGACAGTGACTCCTTCAAGGCAGAGACTGTCTCACTGCTTCCAAGGAACCTGCCCACCTGCTGCTTGCGGTCACGACAATGCCTACAGATTTTTGTCTGGTTTTTTACTTTACCTAGACTTTCCTCCCGAACACCTCATAACTGAGGCTATTCAAACAATGCCTCTAACACTAACACAGGTAATAGCAAGAGTCCAGTGCTACCACACAGTGTAACACACAGTTCTATAACGGTATGAACAAGGAGGCAATGGAGATGGCATTGCTCTGCTCGGATAGCGTTATGTTTATTTAATACATGTTATTATTTATATGTTATCGATATGTTGATTTAATAAAAGCCCATTTATTTAATTGAAAGCCCATAAGAAACAGGCCCGCTTTGAGAGACAGTACGATGAATACATTGTGTTGAGGTGCATATTCTCATTTGGAAAAGTACCTGCCAATAGTATGAATCTCTTCTGGCATAAAGATGACATAAAGATGTGTGGTTATATTACCTGTGGGCTACAGAAATATAAGAAAAAGCTGAGTTAAGTTTATGCTAGCTTTAACAGAATTAGCTCAATCTTTAATATGGGTTAACTGAACTGTATCTAGGAGAGTGTAATCAGGCTGGGAGCACAGGAGGTGTCCCGGGCCGGACAGTAGCAGCAAGTTGGACAGACAGACAGCGTGTGCAGTTTAATCAATGTTCTGTCACTATATATACGGTAGAGTTTTCACTGAAAGTAAGCCATACGGGGAAGGCAGCCTATATTTTCAGCAAATCTTCATGGCTGTGCTGCCCTATATGGGAGGTCACGTGCTGCTATGATGTGTCAGATCTGATGCCCTTTGCTAACCTGATACCTTGTCTTTTGCTGTGATACAAAATACGTTGAGAAGGGACAAGGACTCCAGGCAGGGGGCAGTTAAGGAACAGCTGGACTGTGGGATCACATCTGCTGAGACTGTACATGTAGAAACAGGCTTCTTGTGCAAGGGCTGAGCTGTTGGTGACCACACCAACCAGTATAGGTCTAGACATGTCCTTACACCTGCCTTATCATTTTTGTATGTGCCAAGCTCCTGGCATTAATAGCAGCTGAGGTGAAGATTGCACCAGCAAAGTTTTTGTGCCTGGAAAAATTACTTTGTCATCTTTTAATTTCGGTGAATAACCCCTTCTTTTTATATCCTAGTTCTAGACTAATGGCATAACAAGCCAACTCCTGACTTGTCTGTTCTTGTACTTTATTCCTCGGTCTTCTCAGCAATTTGCTTTTCTGGTCTTTCTCACTCATAAGGGAAGGTAGCAGAAACCTAGCGGGCCTGTCTCCTGTGGTACCTTTTATACTTTTTCTTTCGTGTTCCCTGAATTGACTGGAAAAACCACTTAATCCTTCAAATCTTTCCTTGTGCTCCACTTCAGTATTTTGATGCTTTTAGGAAAATAGCTGGTTCCTTTGACAGTAAGAAACTTGCTATTTATTAATATTTTTTCTCTTAGCAGTTTTTGTTAAAAACATATTTTTAATTGAATTTGTCTTAAAATGATCTACCTTTGTTCATGGTGAATCTGTCACTGCATGTCGCCTCCTTCTTTCTGCCACTTGTTTCAGTCTTTCCTGAGTCTTCATATGGATTTAGATGGCAAACTGAATAGTGAGACCAGTGAGGTGAGCCAGAGGGGGGTGGAATGGCTTTGGGTGGAACACAGAACAAATCATTCCCAGTAATAACCTGTGTGCTCTAGACCAGGTGCGTTGCTGCTTTCCAATGTGGCAAGGACACACGCAAATGCTGGAAGCTGTGACGTACCGCTGTGCTTGTTTCATATACAGGCAAGCATTGTGCACACCCTACACCCACACCCATATCCCTCCATGGTCGCATACGTAGGAGATCGTGTTCCATATGCTCTCAGATTAACCCTGAGAAATGGATTGAACAGCTCAGAGAAATAAACAGCAACTGAAAGAGTTAATGCTACAGTAATTGGAAGGGGGAGGGGCGGGATGGTGTAATGGAGAGGTGAAGAGTTTCCATAAACCCATTGCCTCAGCTCAGAGAACCTGCTAAGGGGCAGTGGTCAGAGAGAAACAGAAGGAGAGAGAGAGATATCAAGTGTAGTAATCAGAATGAAAAATGGAGCTCTGGTTACTTTAAACAAGAGCTAATTTATCATGAGAACGAGTGGATAAGTAGCTGAGTTTCAGGCGTTCTGTAAGTTCCCCGTTCTGCTCCAAAAATTATTCCACCCCTGTCTCCATCCTCCCATAAATCATCCCCTTCTTCACTTCTGCTCCGATTACCAATTACTCCTGCCTATGACACACTTTCCCCTGCCCGACACAATCTGATGGGGCCCTGCCTTTTAATTTTACAAATGCTTTTTTCTTCCTGCTTCTTAACTAGCTGTCTCTACTCCTCCCCTCCCCAGTTTCTTTCCGTATCTTTGTTTCCCCTTTTCCTCCTCATCTACTTTTTTTTTTTTTTTTTTTTTTTTTTGGAAAAGGGGGGCTCTTCAAGCTGATCAGATCTAATATCTACTTTTTTTTTTTTTTTTTTTTTAATTTGAAGAAAGGGAGGGCAGTAATGTTTTCTGGCACACCACCCCCCACCCCCTCCTGAGATTGACTGATCTGAAGGAGAGGCATAGAAATTAATTATTTTTCCCAACCTGAACTCTCTTTGGGTTTGTGAGCCCTCTCCCTACACACCCGACAAATTCTAGATCCAGTGCAGCTACATCAAAGGTGAAAGTCTTATTCTTGAAAGGATGTGTTGCTTTTTGTTGAGTCTTTGAAGGAAAACACAGGGTTTTTTTGGTTTTCTCCCTTTCTTTATTGTACACAGAGCTTTTTGCAGAATGGATATATTCTGAGAGCTTCACAGCTGCAGGCAGAAGAATTTTAATTTCTACTGCAGTGTGTTATTTTTCTGCATATGCTTCTCCACTGCTAATATTTGCACTGGATTAGTTCTAGTTAACTGTCACATTAATATGGAGGCACTGATCTGGACCCAACCCCTGCCAATATAGGCTAGATCAGCACAAGAAACTTCTGTGGGCTTCATCGATTCCATACATGAAATCAGCTTAAACTAAGCTCGTGTCTCCGTAAGCAAACGCCTCCTTTGGGAGAATGTGTCGAATTTCTTGATATAGCTACACCTATCCGGTACAAAAATCTTTGATCCTTTGATACTGCTTATGAATGGTATTCTAGCGTACCATCAAGTCTGGTGCACATTTTAGATACTGGATGGATAAGAACATGGATTGCATATATAAAAATCCTAGAAATACATTTCAAACATCGAAGAATTGGCATGCGATAATGTACTGTTTTGCTTATGTATATTATCTCACAGCATAAATTATTGCTGAATGCTCGCACAAGCTACAGTTAGAGCATTCGAAATCGCTGTATATCATGTTTATCAGTTCAGCATAGAGGCAACAGATCTGTTGGATTTCAGTAAAATGTTTTTTGGAGGCTTCATTAATTGATGCTGAAATAGCCTGTGGAAAACATAAAGGTTCATGAGGGCTCGCTTACATGAATCTTAAAGATGCTGGCAAATCCTAAGTTGGAAAAGCCATCCCAACTGAAGAGAAATGTTTATGCAGGTCATCAGTGCACAGAGCTATTATTTCCACCTCTAAGTCACTAAACCATTTTGCCACCAGCCTTACAGAATCTGAAAAGACAAAATTCCTTCACCTTGCTGATAACAGAGTAGGCAAAGTTACAGCTCTGCCTGCTATGCTGCAGAGAGAGATGCTGTCCAGAGCGGGTTTTTGTGCAGGATCAGGGATGGAGGAGATGGATTACCAGGTGATAAATCACCCAAAGGAATTGGCTGGGGCCAGAACCCATGAGCAAGGAGATAGCTGGCATGCTCTGCAATGAGTATTGCCCTCTCCATGTGAGGAGCAGGAGCCCTTACGCATAAACAGTAAAACAAACCAGGAATTGATTATAGCGCAGCTTTTGACACAAAGCTTTACAGCAAAGCAAGGGTGGCAAAGAGAACATGTCACTTCATGTTTATCTAGCAGTTTATTTTGTTTCTCTTTGGGGAGACAGTAGAGGAAATCCTCTCTGTTTATTCTCATTTTGTCTTTTTTCTCATTCTTTAAAGCCCTTCGTGTTATTTCCTGACCAGTGAGTATCACAAGCATCTTGCAATAAAGAAATAGAGGAGCTAACTGAGCATGCCTCAAGCCGTTCCTGTCCCACGTGGTTCATATACCCTCCCTCTGTCCTGTCAGGCAAAGAATGGTTGCCAGCACCCACTGTGTAACTCAGTAATTAACACTGCTCCGCATCACCCTAAAGACCAGTGATACTCTGAGCTCAGCGTACTCTGGGCTGAGCAATCCATGCATAAGAGAGTTACTTGGAGATGGTGTAAATTTGGCTTCATCTTATGTCTTTCTGTGAGCCAAAAGACAATATAATGTTGGGCACTGTTAAGTGCATCCAAAACGTTGTGCAGCGTTGCAATCTACATCTGAGATTTTTTTCCACGAAGAGCAATACAAGGCAATTCTTAATTCTGCTATTGACTGTGAACATGAGAACAGAGCCCTAAAGGAGAACCGTGCTTCTGACCTGCAGGAAAGCTGCTGGCTCAAAGTCAATACTTTTCAGGATTAAGTGTGTTCTCTTCACCTGTCTTTAATAATAATACTTTATGATCATTAAAAGCATAACGGAGAAAGGGGTTGTTGATACTGTTATTTAAAAATCCATCTTCACTGAAGAGAGAAGAATCTGTGCCAGAAGGGTGGATACCGTATTTTCAGTTGTCCAGCAATGGACTGACATTGCAATGGAAAATGTACTAAACTAAACTGAAATATTCCTGACTTGGGAGTACCCAGTCCCCACTGCCTATATAGGCTTGAAGATGACAATCGTGATCCTCTTTCGACAGAGCTGTGGAGGAAAGTTAACAGCGAAGAATCAGAAGGGGAACCCCCACAAATGGAGCTTGGGCAAGGTGTTTCCAACACGTCGTATTTCCTGCGGCGTGCAGCCTCTGCAGCTCTCTGGGAGCCCCCAGAGAGTTAGTGAGAGCAGATCTTAGAACTCATTTTTTCGGGAGGGCAGTAGTCCATGGACCTATAAACTTTGTCCCATCAAAATTCTGAGCGTAATCTCTAAAGTCTTGTGTGACCTGAGACTTCTTCAGTAATTGTAACCTCACACCGCTCTTTTTAATAAGGGACTCGACCGAACCTTAGCAAAACCATCCATTACACACAGATTTATCCCATAACTGGTTTCGTGACTTGTAGGGCAACTGAGATGCACTTTGTACCCAGAGATGTGGGCACCGGGTTAGCATCTGACTCATTAGCAGGCTGGTGACATGGACTGTCTCTTTTAGGTAAAATTCCTTGAAGCTTGACCTATATTTTTTGAACATAATTTAAAAAAGGTAGTTCAAGCTGGCTCTTCCCAAGGACCTGGCATATACCGAACGCTGGCATGACAGATCCACTAGCTTGTTCTGCTGTCTCAATGTTGAAAAATTTTTAGTCAGTGATTTCATGGTTAGAGTTTTCCCTAGAAATCCCTACTATTTCACAGCAGTCTT
>NW_010393912.1:0-293 GCF_000710305.1 Buceros rhinoceros silvestris
TTATTTATATGTATACTTTATATATATATATATATACACTTTTGCACCACAAACTTTCCTTAACAGTACTTTGCAGCATCTGCTTTCTTTGGAAGAGAGTTGTTCTTGCTCTTGTCTTTCATTTTACTTTCTCTTCGGTATTAGCTAGCCCTACCAGCTTATAAGCTCTGCCTGTCCTGCTGTGTATTCACTTTTCCAGGTCACCTACAAGTAAAGAAAGACAAAAGTGAACCTAACCATCCCAGAAGCTCTCCTTCTCTTAACAATCTTTCACCTGATTCTTAACTCTTTCC
>NW_010393912.1:473-1653 GCF_000710305.1 Buceros rhinoceros silvestris
CTAATTCTTCTTCAGCCTGAATATTGACTTGCACTTTGCAACCCTAAATGTTAGCTCTACCTGAGACACCAAGCTGGAAAATTTTGTAAAGACCAGGTACATTACACCTTACTCTTCACCCACATCCCACCTGACTCAATGCTCACAAAGGCATTAATCAGGTCTGTTAACCATGCCTGCCCTTTCATAATAGACGTCAGCAGGCTCTGCCTGAGAATGAGACCTGTAGCTAATTTAGCAGAAGGTGACCTTTCAGAGGAGGCTGGAAGGCCAGCAGACTGTGTAAGTACAGAAACAGAGGAAGAGATGCATGCTGAAACAGTGGAAATGAGGGGAGACCTGTGTAAAACCTTTGGCTGAACTCCATTATGGTGCATATTGGGATGGAAACCTGGTCTGCATGAAATGATCACTGCACTACTTAATAACATACCAGGCAACCCAAGGATTTTTGCTCTTTGTCACCTGGAAGCCATCATAGGGATGTCCTAGTCATAAAAATCGGTCATGAAGAATATTATCTTTATTTCAAGGAAACAAGAACCATTTCTCTACTGCTTTCTATGGGAAAATATAGTAAATACTCATACCCATTCATATTTTAACAGTATTCTAAGTGTTTGTGAGAAAATTAAAATTCTGGTAATGTACTGAAATAAGACCACAATTACTTTGGATATGCAGAGAAGCGGGTTATGCTTCTGATGCAATTAGCAGATCACTACCCCAGCTGACACTGTGAGTTTTAGTGTTTCAAAAGGAGATAATTTCACTTATACCAAGGGGGTGCACAAACTGAGAGACTGGAAGTTCCAGATCCGTTCCATTGTTCAGTCTTTTCAGTAACGTGCATTTATCACTAATGAAATGTTCCCAGCTGTTTGACCACTGTATTGCTAGCCCTGTAGATGGCCATAGCTTCGGTCCCAGGTTAGGTGCACGTGGAGACTGGGTGGGCACGTGTGATCATCCCTGCCCTCATCGATGACCACCAATTGGCCTCCCAACATTCCCAGAAGCAGGGACTGGCAAGGCGTTGCCGTAGCACTGCCCTCTCACGCCACCACACACACACAGCACCCCCCACCCTCCCAGGATCTGGTTGCTATGTCAACGTTCCCCTTGTGGCATCCAACCCTGGAAGGGAAAGGCTGGAGGGGTTGTCATGGAAACCATGTGT
>NW_010393912.1:1739-5941 GCF_000710305.1 Buceros rhinoceros silvestris
GTCTTCCTGAAGCATGAATAGGACTGGTCTCTTCCCTGCCTTTCTGCCCCCAAAATGTCCTGCCATGAAGCTGAGATAAGCCCCAGACATGTCCTGCTCTGTCCCACCCTGTCCCCATGGCTGTGCCAGCCCCAGCTGTATACAGCTGCTCCCATAGGACTCTCAGCAGCTTCACCAGCCTTGCAAGGCCGACCTCATGGGAGATCTCTTACTGTCCCAGCGTTGGAGCAGCTTGTATCTAGGAATGCAGACAGTCATCAGACAGACTAATGTGAGGGACCTAGCTTCTCTTTTCCAGGAACAGTGGAAATGGAAAGTCGTTGGTTGTGCTGGTGATGGAAGTGCTTGGTGCATGGATGTGGGAAGATGTAGTAGGGAATGCATGTCTGCTTGGCAGTAGATATACATTCTCAGGTCAGGCACGTATCATATAAAAAACAACAACTAAAACCATGTTTTAATCTAGAAATACTTCTGTATTACATCACTCTTTAAAAATTCCCAAAAGCTTCAGAAGAGTGTGACTTCTTTTCAGATGAGTCTGTCGTGGGAAGGAACTGTCTGAAGCAATTCTGCAGAAAGGCTGTAGTTAGAAAGCATGCAAAAATATTCGAAACCCCAAATATTCGATGGAACATTAAAATACATAGGAGCACAGGTATTCAAACAGAAAACAGCAAAGGTCTTGTCTGCATGACTTAACAAAGCCCAGTTGAGGAATCCCTAGAATATCTACGCAAAGTGATTTGTTTTAAAGGATATCACCTCTATCACAGGGAGCATCTGGGGATTTTGAGCAATAATATAGTAGAGGAGTCTTCAGATATAGTCTGAAGCATCAGAATGCTGACACTGCAGAAAAATCTCAACCCTGCCCTCCCTAGTTTCAGGGTCACACGACACTCACGCAGACTCAGTATTTGGCTTCTTGCATACATGTTTTAGTTAACAGGAAATACATTAAATACTAAATAAGAAGTGTTTGCACTCAAGAATTTATCAGTGATCAGGATTTAGGACTGTCAAGAATTCATGAGCATACTCTGAGATTACAAATACCTGCTTTGACACTGATGTTGGGAAATGTATAATGAGGCCACCTACTGCTGAGTCATCAAAGGGGCAGAGATGGGCTCTCCTCAGGGATGACGGACTTTATACACATCTTAACTATTGTTATACATCTGATACTGCTTATCTAAGAAAAACAAACCATCTAACTGCAGATGTCCTCACACGATCTAGGGGAGAACTTACAAAAATGCCCAGATCAAGATATTTTGAGCTATATCTTCTAATAGAGATGTATTTCTATCTTATCATATCTTTGAATGAAGAACTCTTGTTGTTCTCTAAGTGTTATTGTTGTGCAATTAATTGTCTGGAATATACTTACAGAAAACTAGAAACCATCCTCTAAGCTCATCCTAAAGTTCATTACTTCATTTGTAATTGGACAGATTTCAATCATATTTCACACTGGGATCAAGCAGTTCCAAAAAAGTCTCAAAGTCAACTTTTGTGCTTTGCTCTCTTCTGTGTTCATCATGTGGCACAGAAAAATGTCTCACAGTATGACATAAAAGATATGTAAACCATCATTCTTCTTCATTAAACTTCAAATTTTATCTCTGGAGCAATGGGAACTTGTTTCTGGAGAAACCTCAAACCATGATGTTCTTCGTATTATTGAATATATGTCTTTGATCCAGTAGATGCTTAGGGTAAGAATATACAGTTACTTCTGGAACTCAGTCATCTAGACCTGCCTATGCAGAGGCTGCTCAGGTCTCCATGTATTTTCCTCATCTGCTTTCAAAATCTGTCTGTTCTTTTGGCCTTTACAATGCCTGTAGCAGAGAGTTCTTAAACTTAATTTTGTGCTGTATAGAAACTATCTATCTAGTTTGTTTTCAACTGATCTTGTTCATACAAGATCCTTATCATCTTTTAAACTATTCATTATTTTTCAGGTTTTAATTATGGATTTCTGTGGTAAACTTGGCTATATATAATTTTCTGAAGTTATTAGATGGATATGCCTCCTCTCAAGCATTACTTTCTTCTGGCAAAACATTTCACGGAAATAGTGCTGGTCCTAGCCATAACCCTGCTAGGAATAAAAGAAACATCACTAGAGGCAAAGTAAATTAATTTCAGTCCATGAACCTTTCCTGAAGAAGCTCCAATCTAAAACTGGAGATAGAAACAGCAAGTTGAGAAGGACACTAATTAAGGTACATATATCTTCAAACGAGTCCATTTATTTAGCTGATTCAAATATTTATCTTGGTGTCACCGATGCAGCAGAAAAAAGCTTTTAGGAAAGAATGATGCTAGTGAGGTGAAATGATGCACTACATGTAGCAAAACAGCATGGAAGAGTGTTTGGAATCAAGGTTGGAGAAGAACCCAGACATGGTCCAGTAACACTTCCTAACTCATATCTACTCAGAAAAAGTTCGTTTGTTATGAGTTTTATCAGAGTGAGGAACTCAAGGACAGACTTCAGTGAGCGCCTTGAAAGCAAGCAAGCTACTTGAGCGCAATGTGAAGTAAAGAACAAAAATGAGCAGCTAATTCATCTTTAAAGCATCCAGCTTCCACAGGAGCAACAATATTGACAAAAAGGCTGTTATAACTCAGGTACAACATAGAGGATAAATGCATATTCAGAAGAAAGATAATGTTAATCTATAACCATTTCTAAATGTATTATGAAATTCTTTCGTTTCAAAGAAAGAACTTAAGAAATTCTCATTTCATTTCATTTTCATTTAATTTCATTTTCATATTAGTTTTTACTAATATGAAATTCCCCGTGCTTTAAAACTGCAGAAATCCTTTTAAAACAATGTACTGAAGCCAGTTATAAGTTAATTTAAGTACCATCATGATTCTGGATTATAACAACTTCTAGAAAGAGTTTGGTTGCATACTTGTTCCTCTTTTGTTTGAATATTAATGATATAAAGGCTTGAATAGCATATAAAGATAAATTATATATATGAGCTAAAATTTTTTAGAATTTTTATCCTGATTTTTCTGAGGATTGTGTTTCTCTCCCTACAGCATCAGTGTGGCATATGCTGTTTCAAATACAGATATCCTGCTTCTTGTACAGAATAAATGGAAACAGACATTCATAAAAGAGACCTCTGACTAAGATTTCATTCCTTTGAAATTTTAATGTGGGAAAACCATCATTGCTGCCATCCTGCACCTAATTTGATCTACTTTGCAGATTAAACCCAATGAAATTTGCAAGCATACATATTTAAATGTAGGGGACAGTAAGATAATGTTGTAAACTCATTAGAACTAATATAATAGCAGTGGAAACATGACACGTCCCTGTATAGTGGATCTGTACAGATCTCCATAAAGCTCCAGTTAATTTTTCTGTTATGTTTCTTTCCTGGTCCATACATGGCAAGCACAACACACACATTTCTATTCAGCAAACTTTAGGTCAATTTTGAAAGCAAAAAGTTCAGAGTCAATTTGGAGTGTGCAGCTGTTGCATAGCAGAAGGAGCAATGAGTCTCTCCTGTGCAACTATAGCAAGTGGAGAGCAAGGTGGATGAGGCAGCATATTGATATATCATAAATATCAGAGAAGTTTGGAGAAAGGGAAGAATAACATAAGGAGTTACAAAGTACAGACAAAGGGCTTATGTCCAGCAGAATTGCATCACCTACCTGAAATACTTTTGCCAAATTGTCAAAGAGAGCTTGACCAGCACTGACTTTATGCTTGACTCCCCTAACTGTGCCGTTTTTGCTGAGGATGTTGACTCGTTTTGTACCAAACCCCCTTTCTTTAGTGGCTCTGACTAAAATGAGCAAGTCATCCTGCTCGTTCTCGTTTTCATCGCACTCAGACCCTACGTGTCCATTCTGCTGCCCATCAACTTCACTCAGCCGGCTGGTTTGGTCAGTCTCTGAGCTACTGGCATACTCAGAGTCCAGAGAGTCAGCAGCCTCCCCATCAGCGTACACCTCCTTCAGCACCCTCCCGCTGTGCGAGGATGCAACACGGAATCGAACCTTCCTCGACAGCCTCTCGCCGTCCACCTTCATCTCACTTTTAAACATTGTCTGTTCCATTGATATGAGCAGTTTGCACTGTTCCAGCGTGGCGCCCATTGCGTTTGCCAGTTTGTCACACTCAGCAACAATATCGGCACTGTTTCCTGCTG
>NW_010393912.1:6024-14115 GCF_000710305.1 Buceros rhinoceros silvestris
CCGGATGACAGGGGTTCTCATATTAAACTAAAGAGGGTTCCCAAGAAGCTACACTGCTGTTCTGCGGTTAATAATGGATGCCTTTGTGCTATGGTTACCTTTAAACTAAAACCCGTAAAACGATCTCATCAATTAAATATTAAAAACCATTGTGTACTTTTTAGCACTAAGGAATATGCAAGAAAAGGAGAAATTACATTCATTGATTAAAATAAAAATTCAAATCCGCACATGATAAACCCAACAAAAGAAATTAAATGTGTTTGTATAAATGCAGTTTTTGTTTGCTGAGAAAGAAAGATCTGCAGAGGCAAAACTGTTTATGTAGATTACACCTTAGGGAAAAATCTCAAACTTCAGCACTGAAGATGAGTCAATGATGGGCACTTTTCTCTCATTGAAACACTTCATTTCTCTACCAGTCAGACCTCATTCACCAAAGTTTACTTTTGATATAAGCTTACAGAGATTCAGCAGGGAGCTCTGACTTGGTGTTTTGCATTGCTGGCCTTTCCACAGACTGGCAGAGCCGTGGAGGAGCAATTAGTCACAATTTGTTGCACAGAGTAACATAGAGTTATTACATAAAACCGAGCCACAGCTAGTACCACACAGTTACCACAGCCTCTGTTCTGTTTTGTCAATTATTCAAGAGACCACACCAAGGGATAGGAGATGGCTAATTAATTGGGGCAACAAGGATCAAACAAAGAAAAGGTGGATTCAGTCGCAGGGGAAGCAAATTTCCCTATCCCAGCAAATCACTTAGGTGCAACGTTAGGCACTTGGCTCTAGATGTGAAAATAATAAATTCACAATTCAGGTTTTTGACTATGCCTGCTAAATAAATACCACATAGTAGCACCTTAGACCCACAAGCTGGTTCTGAGTTTTCATGACAATCTCTACTTACAGTGCTATTTCTGCATTATCTTAATTTAAAGTGAAATGCAAAGCATTCCTTAGAGCAGCATCAGGAACTCCACTCCCTTCTCACTGTCCCGGCAAACATTCACTACACATTCGCTATGGCTTCATTTTCTCTCTAGACTCATGAATTTCTTTCCGAAGCCTCTGACCCCCTGACAGGTGTAGGCATGAAATGAGTCCCTAGATGCTCAGCCAACCCAGAACAATAATGCCTGAGCTCACAAGCAGCTGCAGAGCTGCAGGAGGCTTTCTGGCCAAGATTTTGGAAACGCAGGCTCAAATCTTTCAGCAATTAGGTGCAGGCTATTGTAACTTTCTTTTGAGCAAGAGGGATGAAAATACTGCTCTTCAGCCTAAGTAAAATCACAATTCTTGTGCCTAAACTCTGAAATTACTTATTTTCCATCTGCAAAGTAGAAACACAAATGATTAGTTGCATTTCATGGTGCTAGTGGTTGACACATTTCTTTCTAGAAGAGACAATTCACTGTATTATCAACTACTATTATTCACATTGAGGAAAAAAAGGTGAAAATAGTAAGTTACAAAACTTAAAATGCATTGCTACTCACAGCTTGTATCAAATTCTGAACTAATACTGAATACAGTTATAAGAAGCCTTGGGAAATTCATTGGGAGGTGTGTTGAATCACTCTGACTGTGATATAGCCACTTGCCCACACGAGCTTTGACAACAAGTACAGTTCATTATTACCAAAAATGGACTTAGAACTAAGAACATTCTGTAGCACAATGAATATTGCAAAATATCTTTTTGGAATTACCCAAACAGGGCTGCAAGATGTCTGGAGAAATCACAACCTATAACATACCCCTAAGTTAACTGTATCATAGCATTTACATGGTTATATGACTGATCTCCACTTAAAAACCTGCAGTAATTAACTTTGTTCGAATTCTTTTATTAACTAGATAATAAACCACGAGTGCTTTGTAATGAATTGCCACAGATTAAAAAAATTATAAATAGAAATATTTTTACAACATATTTATAGTATTTTTATCTCCTCCAATTGATGCTATATATTCTTTAACATAAAAATCATTTTACTCCTATTGCAGACAATGGGAAACTTGCATTGTCTGTAGTGCAAAGGATTTTATGCTACCTGAGTGATTTTAAAAGTTAATGTAGCATTGAAAAAATGCAGAATTAATCAGTACAGCATTTTTAAAACACTCTAAATACGGTCAGCGCCTTGTTTTCTGCTAGGAGGAAATAAGGTCATCGTTCAGCTTCATGGCAATTCCATTATTTACTGGGAAATACTTATATGTCTGGTTATGAGAAACAAGAAACAGTGTGCAGTGTTCTTTGCAGAAAAATAGGTAAGCACAGTGGAGTGTGCCCCTTGACCGAAGCATTAACACACATCAGATTTCATCTTGCTGTTCCAGCTGTGGACCTCTCTGAGCAAAAGCAAACGTGATTTTGGGGGTAAGTGCACATAGCCAGCAGGAAGCAGATTACAAACTCTAAAGAGACGGTGTTCATGACCGAAGATGTGAAATGTGCATGTTCGTACCATCTGCTGGGTACATGTTCTCAACAAAGGCAGAAAGGATGGAGCTTGACTAAGCATCTCTGTCCCTCCTGTAGAATAAAATTCATAGTAAAAGCTGACTCTAACTCCACTTACCCAGTTTGACGCTGCACACTGCCAGCTGTTATATTTGTGTTTATCATTGTCTAGCTTCTCTAGACAAACTTACTTTCATTCAAAGGGTTATTTCATTTAATGAGCTGTATCCATTAAAAACAAGTGTGGTGGAGTTTTGCAGTAATGAGATATTTCTTACGCATAATTATGACTCTTCCTGAATCATCTGGCTATTGCTAGTTTTTGTTTCTGTTTAGTTTGGTTGTAATGTTCTGTCATTGATTTATTCAAGGTAAGGGGACCCAGCAAGCATAAAGTCAAAGCACACAGAGAAAAAAGTTGCCACTGTAGAGATCTCTCCTGAATAGAGAAGCACTCTGTAAAAAACACCTGAAAATAAGATACTACATCTACTCTCTCTGGCTCTGTCTTACCTCATAAGGAATTGGACCAACCCATTACCTTGAAGTTGTGCTAAATAATAGGATCTCCAATAAAATCCTCACATTTTATCTTGTTCACATTTATCACTAACATGAAAGGAACAAAAAAACCTCTTGTTCTGCGAGCTGTTGACTTCTGATGATGCTTCGTGACACAGAGTCAAGACAATAGCACTGGATGAAGCCCAGGGAACAGGTGTCATACAGTGCAGCCGGGAAGACAAATGTCTGCTCTGAGACAGACGTCTGAGAATCTTCCACACTCCGTGCAAGAAGGTGTCTGCAGAGGGCAATTCACCACATCTTTCTTCTATGATAGAGAAAGTCTAACTAATAAGCTTAGTCTGAGAATTTACCTTTTGAATGATTGAAATGAGGTCAGGTTAGCCAAACTCTCTAATACTTCTACGATGAAATGTTTGAAGTAAGCTAAAGTAACAATCACATTATGCCAAGTGAGACCTTTATAGCTGTATCAGGAAAGAAAAAAAAAAGGCAGAAGAGATTCGAAGGAAACTCTAGTCTCATTTATAACCCTGATGCAATTGCTTTAATATGTAGGTGAGATCTAGCTGTCAGAGTTCATCATACATATATATATACACATATATACTTCAATTTCTGCAGCTTATAGAAGTAGAGAATCTGTCCTAGGCACTCCATTTCTGTAAATTTGGAGCACTACCAGATTGACCTCAGGAACAGACCACAAATCAGCAACATTAAACTGTAGCAAAATGTTTGAAGGAGTATCTAGCAATGTATATTAAGCAGCAAAGACTGTTTGCATTTTGCTGAAGAAATGTGGAGTGTGCTATTTAAAACTACTGTAAAAATGGACTTCATGACACCCCCATTGATTGCAGAATAAAAGGTATAAAGAATTGTTAGAATTGATAGTAGTAAAATAGCAGCAAAATGAAACCTGAATCATGAAACTGAGACTTTTGGAAGAAAATGGATGTCCAAAAAAGGCTGAAATCAACAAATGCCACCTTTATTTCTGAACACATAATAATCTTAATAGAGCTGTTTGCCCTATGACAAAGCGTTACGCCCTCTGTTTTGATGCACAGTGTAAGTGGGGCCATTTTACCTTACATATTTGCGGGTTTCCAAGCGTATATATAGTAAATCTGAAGGCTGGTTTGATACCATTCACATTGGTGTCATTCATCATTAGACAGATGGCTTGAATTCACAGTGACATGTCTTGTGATATTAATTTTTCTTCGTGCTACGAAGTCTGTTTGCAACTGCCTCCAACTTTATTACACTGGTATAATCAGAAGCATATTCTGTAATCTCTAATTGCACAATTAGCAGAGTAACCGTCAGGACCCAGATGTTCAAGAGCCCTAGATTTCCCATTTGGTTTTGGGAAGCAGGTATTTTTGTTCCCAAAAGCACATGTGGGAAGTTGAGTTTGTTTATTCTGTTACAAGCAAGTAAGGTTTATGATTGTGTTTTATGAACAAGTTTATGAACATGCTTTAGAGATTACAAAACCAGATGATTTGAAGAGTAAATGCTAAAATTATTTCTAGCTAAGATGGATTTAGTGCATTTCCCACTTGCTCAGAGAAAGAATATTCCCATTTGCTAAGCTTGCAAAACATCTGTCTGCTTTTCTGCAGGTTCAGAATAACATTTCAACTGCAGAAAAGTTCAGGGGGACACACAGAGCATGTTCAGGTACCCATCAGGGAACTCTTGCATCTGGCAGTTTTTTGTAAGATGTAGCAGCTGCTAAACAAATATCACAGATGAGAACAGACTGAGCATACTGTTGCTATTACAATGTGTAATTAATCACATGGCCTTTTCACCGCCATTTCATTTTATTTGTAGATTTTATTTAAGTCCTGTCAAATATTTGTTAGACAGAAAGGCGGGCTTTCTGTGTCTATGTTTCTGTTTACATTAGTGATTTGGGGGCCCTGCTTCTTCCATTTATGTAATGAAGAAGCTAAGGGAATGAGGAAATCAACACAAGTATCTGGGCTATGCACACAAGCACACGAGGAGGTAAGAGGCATACCGGATCTTTCTGTTACCCTTTTTGCCAGGGACAGCAGAAAGCCTCCACTTCCAGACTGTAGGGAGAAATGCTCTATGTTGTATCTGGAAAGGTAGTCAACAACTATCTTTTAACTTGAAATTCACAGCTGTTTCAGCACAGTTCTTTCACATCTGCTTTTTCCACAGTAAATTTTCATAGGAGCCAACCTGCTGAGCTAAATGCAGAAGCAGCAGTTCAGGAAGAGCTTCTGTCTTTCTGCAGTAGATCAGCTTCTGCTGAAAACTCATTTCGTTGACTTACTCTGAACAAAGTAAAAGGTCAGCTCTTAAATGTGTTAAATATATGAGGCACAGACCAGTTTTCCTCCTTCAGGAGAGCCTGTCAAATACCTCTAGCCTATTGACTACTGTAGTGAGAAGAGTGGCTGGAAGCTTTGATCCATGTCAGATGGCTGATAGCCGGCATAATCATTTATTTCTTCTCTTACACAGCCTGTCGCAAAATTCATTGTTTGTAGCTCCATATTTTATAGTCACGTAAATGCTCATCATAGGATATGTGTAAGTGTTAGCTGTCTCTCCAGAAGCTTTAGCTGGTAGTTGGCCAGATAGGATTGAATTTATATGCTGATTTCCATCAAGACCTTTGGTGTATTTTCTTGTTTTCTAGTTGAAAAACAGTGACAGAGGAATATTTCTATTACAGCAGAAATTTGTATGAGAAAGAACGACCGTGTTATAAAAAAGATTGTTTTATAGAGACAACGCACTAGGAAAAGAAATTTCCAATTCATCAGAGAACAAAAAAGAATGTTAAGAGGTAATTGCTCCACCAGACTGTCCCCTTGTGTAATGTACTAGCTAGATATTAAGCTAGACGCTAAGTTCTGTCTACCCAAGTAACATCATGGTGAATTGTGAACCTACAAGTTTGTGGGCCCACATACGCAGTGCAGACATGTCCTGTCTGGGGTAGGATTAGGAACAGAGCATGTACCCCTCCACCAAGCCACCTCCCAGCTGAGCACGACAAAGGATTCCCAGGCAAGGAGGTCAGGATCACTGGAGGTAAGAGTCACTGTCAAATAAAGGGTTGCTAGGCTGTGGAATGGCTATAAATAAATAAAACAAAAATGTTGTTTTCTGTCTGATGATTCCATGATGGCTCTTCTTGATCCCATCCCAGACTGGGTTTACTATAGTTAATACTGGAAACCATAGCTGAGGCTGCGTTGCAAAACAAAAAACTGAAGATTAGAGGACTTTAATGGCAGAGCAAAATATTTTTACACATTTCTTGTCAGTTCTGCTTAAACATTCTAAATGTGCTCCCACCATTTTTTATGTGGTTTATAGCACCTTTTTTTGAAATCTGGTCTAAAATCTGATAGTCCTTCTCCATTAAATGTCACAATCCAAATAATACCAAAGATTTGGAAGAAGAACTTGCCACAGAAAGTACTGATTCATGAGGAAGAATGTCCTCTCCTGTATCTATACTGCATGTATCATAATTTCAATGACAAAAAAACAGTGAAGAACTTTAAAAAGTGATTTATTCTTCATTTGGACAGAAAAATGATGCTTAGATTCATGATAGTTCTCAAGGCTAATTTTCAAGTATTGCAAACATTTCCTCTTGATTGTGAACAAAGATGAAAAAATCAATCATTAAAACCTCAGAGAGTCAGTTCCTTTCTCAGAGCTCCACACGAAACAATCTCAGCAGCAGTAGAGATACCTGAAACCTGCCTAATACTCCTCATACATTTGTTTCTTTTAGCTCCTACTAAAGACACAGACCATCTTTCTATGTTGGGCCTGTTGCTGAAAAAGGAAAATAATGCAAGTATAGGGATTAAAAAGATCTGGCATTCAGTTACATTGGAATAAAACTGGTGGAAAGAACTAACATTCTAGTAAAATTCAATTTCGTACTGGTCTTCCTCGTGTGATTCATTATCATTTGTGAAGTACCCCAAGTACACTTTCCAGGCTCTCCATGTTCGCAGACAGCATCTCTGGGTAATACCAGCTAAATAAAAATTTAAAAATATTCTGTCAAACTTCTGTCATTTTTTGACTCATAAATACATAAGTATACTAGACACAAAATCTTTATAGCCCTTCTATAGGTAGGCATGTTAGGCCTACATTTTGCTTTCAATACTTTGGACAAATTCCAACTAAATTATTGAATGCTGCATTGTTTTCAATATGGTGGTCTTCCCCTTGCATTGTTCTGTTCTGTTCAACAGCTGCTGAGTCCTACTGCTGAGCTGTCAACACTTCATTAGCGACTGAACTTTATTTAAACACATCTCTTAAATATTCCTTGGAGACAAGAAAAAATTAATTACACAGTTTTACTGAAATTACTCTGAGACTCTTATAAAAAATGAACAGGATTTAAAAGTACTGTGAGTAGGCTTACGTTTTTTAAATTTCACGGAAATGTATTTTTCAGGTCAGTTTATATCCACCCTGTGGTTTTGGATGGGCAACATTTATTCTGGGACTTTAACGCTGAGGCAATCAACGCCAACAACATGTAAGCAGCCTTTTTTTGGTGAGATTTATTCTTCTGAGGGAGTACGTAAGTGTTACTGCTTACAGACTGTATGGAAATTTTGCCACTGAGCATGCAAATATCTACCAAAGCCCTCCCTATATCTGGCTTGAAGCACAGATCTTGCATGCCTTTCTCAAACTTTCCAACATGTAGTGTATTTTTGACATATATTTTTAGACCCTAAAATATGACTACTAGTGATTTAGAATACTTTTTTTCACATCTCTGGCCCTCTCAGGAGAAAATCATATTCAGTGTTTTCTTCCTGTCATTTTTTTCACCTCAAAAAACTACATTGTTATAGTGATTGTAGACAGTAGATGCTCTAGAGATAACAACATATAATAATGCAGCTTAGCTCTTGTTTTACATCTGGGAATGAGAGTGATGAAAATAAGATAAAGGACTTTTGTTTACTTCCATTGTTACTAGCTAATGTTACTGCTAGTATTATTTCTGTGGGTTTCTTTTATTCAAATCTTGATAATAATAAATATTCAAA
>NW_010393913.1:0-4785 GCF_000710305.1 Buceros rhinoceros silvestris
TCTTTTCCATTCCATAAGTCTCTCTCCCTTATTTCCTTCTCCTTTTGGGGAGGAAAGGGACGGTAATAGAGAGCATCTGTGATTCACCTAGTAGCCAGGCTAGCCCTAACCCATGATACTATATTTTCACAGAAGATTACAAACTGAGAAAGATTTTTTTTTTTATGTTAGAAGACAGGACTGGAGTTCAAAACAAACTTAAGTAATTAGAAAAAAATTGGTCTGAATACATAAGGAGGACAATTAGTTAAATAAATCACTTGAAGACTTCTACTTGATTACACGTTGGAAGATTACAAACTGAGAAAGATTTTTTTTTTTATGTTAGAAGACAGGACTGGAGTTCAAAACAAACTTAAGTAATTAGAAAAAAATTGGTCTGAATACATGAGGACAATTAGTTAAATAAATCCCTTGAAGACTTCTACTTGATTACAAGTTGAACAAACACTCAGTGTTATATGGTTGGAGAACTACATTTTACCCTGATATGTAAACGCATATTGAGTCATAGTCATACCCAAAATCATTAAGGCCTTGCTAGGACTTTCATGCCAAGAAAGACCCATTTGCACATAATCTATAGCACAATAATGAGGATCTACAACCACCTGTAAATACCTATCTACATTAGAGAGCATAGTTTGAATACCTTCAATCATATCATATCATATCATATCATATCATATCATATCATATCACATCATATCATATCACATCATATCATATCATATTTTAGCACTGCACTGTCAAGCATTAATAACTGTGTCTGGCCAAATTAAATATATTGTGGTGCAAAAGGAATGGAATATACAGCAAATGTTTCTGAGTAAGAAATTATGTCAATAGGAAATAAACTTGTTTAGTAACATTGCCAGTAGCACTTGCATTTTCACAGATCTAATCAATGTTTATAAAATAATCAGCTGCTTGGAGGCCTTTTTTTTTTTCTTTTTTAAGCTTTGACCTTTAATCTCTGAGTATTTGTTAAAAAAGAGAGAACAAGGAGAAGAAAAAGAAAAAGGAAACTAGAACAAAAATTCCAACAATTAGTATTTCCTCAGAAAGTGTAATGAAAGACTAAGGTCAACACAAAAATAAGATTTTATATACTTAGCCGTGAAAGAGATGAGGTGCCTCCAGCTTCTATTTCAGTTGCTTAGCCTGACTGCCCCTCTCAAGTGCATCTTTGCTAATATATACTGGAGTTACCCCTTCGATTACTAAACTGTCGTGTCCCCCTCCTCATCATGTTCCTAATGAAAAAACAAAAAAGACCCATCAGAGTTAATTATTCTTACATTTTTTATATGTTATGGTTGATTATTTTGATAATTAAGAGGGTCTCAGAGCTTTACAGGGCTTCACTTGTGGCTGAGTATTTGGAAGATTTTCTTCCATTTGGATCTTTCCATGTCTAATACAGTGAAAGACCACGCAGGGCACTTGCTGGGTGTTTCCCCCCTATGCATCCATTTCCTTCAGCGTGCTTCCAAGAATGTAATTATCTTTGAGATTTCTGTTTCTTTATTAACGTCAGGCCAGTTGGTCTGATGGAGGCAGGCTGTTGCACTCACAGAAAGTAAGAAAGACTGTGAAAAGCTTCATTCCATTGAAAAGGATGCTAAGACTGTGTGGTGTGTATATGTATGTATATATGTATGTATAAAGTAAAAAATGTGTGAGGTTTTGCAGAGCTGTTTTATTTCACACTAATCAATTGCCAGGAATTTGGGTAAGATTTCTATTACCAGAATGACACAGGAAAGTAAAAACAAAATTAAATGTGTTTTAATTTTCTTCTAATCATTCTTTCAAAGGAGACCAGTCAAGTTCATCTTATGGCCTATATAAACTATCTTTTTCCACAGCGTTTAAAGAGGTGTAATATTGAAATACTAATTCCATAAGAACACAATTCTTTTCCACGTAGAGGTACATCTTAAGATGTCTGTATCACTCACATACTGCTTTAACTTTGTGATAAGTAGCGCATAAGTCTTGTGCTGATGCTCTGCACAGGAATGAATTTCCCTCTAGATGGCCAAAAGGACATTATTTTAAATATACTTGCATTTCTAATCATAATTCCTTTAAACTAAAAAAAAAATATTGTTGACTTGGAATACGTTTGACATAGGAGATGAAGGGAGAAAGGAGATGAAAACTAAAATCAGAGGAATTAATAAATGCCTTCTAGACCACAAGATACTTACTTTGGCTAGACACAGATATTAATACTTGACAGTGCAGTGCTAATTTCTGTAAAAGTAAGCCAAAGAATATTTTGACATTGATTTCAGAACACAGAATGAGGTTCCTGAAATCTTGAGAAGATACTAATGTTACTTCAGATGCCAGCTAAGATGAAAATACTCTTGTTTAAAGAGAAAGACCAAAAAAAAAAACCAAACAAACCAACTCAAACAACCAAAAAACCCAAAAAACCCTTTCACTTGTGTGTGAACAAAGCCTGTCTTTCATTGTCTTTCTTTTGGAGGAACTGGAATATGGTATTTGAACATTCTGACTCTAGGTCAGAATTCTCTAGGTCATTCTTGGAGTTAACATTCGTCTTCAGTGAATAAATATTTCAAAAAAATTGCAGGTTTTTATCTGTCATTAAAAATTCACTTTTTTCATGAGGCAAATTAACAGAATGTTTCATTCCACAGTCTAAGTGGAGATCAGCGTTGACAAGAGTTAAAATATGAACTAAAGGATATTTTCTCTTGTCATGAGTAATTTCATTACAAATAAAAGGGATTTCAGGAAAAAAAGGTTGGAAAGCTGTTGCTTATAGAAAACTTTTTAAAAAAGAATTGGTTAGAAGATAATGATTCTGTTTGTAAGAAAAGAATAGTAAAAATCCAGTTATTTTTTCATGGAGTTAAAATTTCATCCATGATCAAAATATTGGCGACAAGTTCAATCTCATCTAAATTGTACAGTCCAAAACGTAAGAGAGAAGAACTTGGTTTGCCAGATTGCCAGTATCTCCTAATATACATAAGAACTATTATTTCAAGCAGAGAAATGTGTAAATGTGATTTTGAGTGAGCTCTGTCAGAATTACCTTATCTGTCTTTGTGCAGCATTGCATTGTTCTTAAGAGACATTTGCAGAGGAGGCGGTCAAAAGCTCATTTTAAGAAAAAACTGAATGTTAAGAGTGTGCAGAGGTCCTTTTATTCTCTGCTAAAATACTCTGGTGGAATCAAAATACTTTTTTTACATTAGAGTACAGTTAAACCAGGTTTTGCTAATTATCAGTGTGCTGCCTCATGACCCAGTAGGATAAGGACACACAACACACATGTGCCCTGCATCTCAGACATGTACCCCAACATCATATAATACACTCTGTTCAAGTGCTCCTTGTGAGCCTGAGGTCGGAGAAGTGGAAAAGATGAATAGAATTAATCCTCCGGAGAAGCCTGATAAGATGTTTACAAATCCATCTCCTTGATATATTGAGGCTTGTGTGTCACGTGAGTGGTTTACATGCTTTACAAAGCTGCAGTAGCCAGGTAAAAGCACCAGAAAGGAATGGAGTACCCAATAGCCACCCCTCCCTAGTTCTGGGGTTCAAAGCACAATGTCTGGATATTTTTAACCTATGTGTCCCACTTGCTCTGCACAAAGGAAGAGAATGTCAAGAATAGCCTTGGTAGCTTTAATCACAGCTTTGCCCTTGGTGAACTTACCCGCACCATACCAGTAAGACATTCCTGGTGAGAATTAAGAAGTATGAGGTTACATTATGCAATGGTCACACTCTTGAACATGGATTTGTGCTCCCAAAGTGTGATATAAACACGACAATATTAGGACATCAGCCAACAACACATGATCTCTATTTTATTCCTTCACATCCAGAAGTTTTGGAGTCACTCTTAGTTGCGCAGCACCACAAAGGTAGTGCTGGGCCATCTGTCCACATTTGTTTAATGCACTGACACCTTCCAGTTGAGCTGGATCTAAGCAGTTGTAGTGACAAAGATTACAGAAAAGATGTGAGAGAAAAACCAATCTGAGAAGGCCAGAGCATCCTTTGGGATGTCCTCACACAGTGACTGCTGCAGTTGCAGGATTAAGCCCAGCATTTTCCCTTGCGGAGACTTTGTTTACACCAATGACCAATTCAGAGGCAGTTTAGGCATCAGTTGGAAGTGAGCAGAAACAGAATAAGGAGGAAGAGAAATGAGGGAGAAATATGAGCAGGAACTGAAACAAGGCTTGTGAGTTCCTGTGGCAGTACTGAAGTCTTTGCCATTAGGTAGGTGACTAAAGGTTAATCTGGCATTTCTGTAGGTAGCTTTCACAGAACCCACAGTCGTGAAAACAGTGGTCTGTGAGAGAACTTTCCTTCAGACACTTTGAATCTCAAGTTTCAAAGAGTATTCCGTACTTAGGAGGAGACTAATTCTAGTCAGATATAAATCCCGGATAACAGTCACAGATTACACCCAGGCAAGACAGCTCCAGCTGCTTCAGTTTGATGATACACTTCTACTGCACCACACCGTGACATAAAGTGGGCATAGACACGACATTCGTCTAGCTCTCCAACTGTTGCCACTAGTAGATGTTTAGGAAAGAGCTCAGTTATAGAGCAGCCCTGTTTAACACCCTTCCACCTTCGGTCAATCATTCATTATGTAACTTTTAGATCATTGCTTTTAACAGCTACTTTTGCATCTTCTGTGCATTTTCCTTCTTGAATGCAGTTATACTTTTGCTCTACACAATGTCCAGTGGCATCTGACTTTATGAAATGGCCTCT
>NW_010393913.1:4828-6105 GCF_000710305.1 Buceros rhinoceros silvestris
CTTCCGATCATTTTGATTCAAATATTCATAATTTTCAATAATAATTTAACAATTCAGAAAAAAAGAAAATAAATTTCAATTTGGGCTATTGATATTAGTAGTTATTTATATGTTATATTGATATTAGTAGTCATTTATATGTTATATTGATATTAGTAGTCATTTATATGTTATATTTACATTTAATTTTTCATATTATGTGTAAAATAGCTTTTTTTAATGATAGCACTTATTTGGATATTTGAACTGTTATGTATCAGAAACTCGTAACAAATTTTGAAGTTACTTTTCTCTGGGCAAACAATAAAATACACTGACCTATATTTAGAGTGTAATATTTGTTTGGGGTTTTTTTAGGCTTAAAACTGCTGACTTATTACAAAGCTTTGTGCTACCTCAGTGGAACAGTCTTAACTTTTATTGATGTACCGCCAGCAAATGAAGCAGCAATTACCATCTGCATATGCTGGTACAGTGACAATCATGGCTTTGTAAAGTAGCAAGTGGAGGTTTTAATTGACCATTTACCAAAAAAAAAAAAGACAAAGAAGAGGAAAAAAAGACACTCTGTTTTGCAGCAAGCTGTGAAGATTAATTTGATCATTTCCTTTCTTCTCCTTCTGCATTGACACTAGAAAAATATTAGAACTACTAGAAAAATTAATGCCTACTATATTTTTACATATTTATCTAGACAACATAAGTTCCAAAAGATCTGTTTATCTTAGTTTTCCATAAAAATATCTGATGAACTCATTTGAAAACTATAAATATTAAATATTAAACTTTAGTAAATACATTGATTTCCATCATGAGAAAAGTGCATGCTCTACGTAGCCTTATCTCTTTGCTCAAGAGGGAGGGTATAATATCTTGACAAGTGATCTCCAAACGTTTAATTTTTAATGGATTCTAATGGATTACAAGCTTCTTTGCAAAGAAAATCTCATGGCCTTGATTTATTCAAAATTAATTGGAGGAAAGAAAGAAGAAGTA
Organism: Buceros rhinoceros silvestris; assembly: GCF_000710305.1. Lineage (NCBI taxonomy): Eukaryota > Metazoa > Chordata > Aves > Bucerotiformes > Bucerotidae > Buceros > Buceros rhinoceros. The sequence continues at coordinate 5,825 of NW_010393913.1, forward strand.
AGGGTCAGAAGCGAGAGGGAGGAAGAAGCAGTAAGGATGTGCTGAAATAAAAAGACATGCTGATAATAGAAGCAAAAGATAAACGAGTTACTGGAGCCCTCAAAACTAACAAAGTAGTAAACCATTCCTACTGATCATTCTAACTGAGAAAGCTGGAGTGATTTAGCAAAAAAAACCACTTCAAAACACAAACATGAGGATATTCTTCTTCCTGTTTATTCATTTTTTTTTCAGATAGAAAATAAAGACCCTGTAACATTCAGCAAATTATTCTCTTTCCC
>NW_010393913.1:6205-12149 GCF_000710305.1 Buceros rhinoceros silvestris
CCTTCTGTTTCTGATGAAACCTAGCAGCTGCACAAGTGGCTTAACCCGAGATGATTTGTAGCCAGTCTGCCTTTTCATGGATTCATTGCATCCTCCTCTCTCCTTTACAGTGGTACAAGTAACAACAACCCAAGTTTTAAAGAATTGTGTTAGCTGGTACTGCTAGTTAAAAGTGGATTAAGATTGATAGAATATAAAAGTTGCAGGGCTTGGATAATATCAAGGGTGTCTCAGGCAAATCTTATCTAGCCAGTTTGTCCTCCATTGGAAAAGGGATGCTTTCTCTTAAATAAAGGCTATTATAACATATTAAGAGATGTTCTTAAGCAGTCAATGTTTTAAATAAATCACACGAAATGTCCTTTGTTATGAGCTGTATTAGGGCACACACAGGTTGAGTGCCTGGCAAGGTCGAATAAAACTCCATTAGCACCTCACTCTAAGTGCACAGGAAACCTTACAGTCCTATATTTAACTGGTAGTGCCCTCTCCATTTTGATTAATACCATGCCCAAATGATCTTTGCTGTAGTGTTAAAACATCAGAAAGTTCTTCCCAAAATGAATCGAATGCCGTTTTCATCCAAAGGAACCGCTTCAGGTAGTTCTATGTTAGTTATTGTCCAAACACTATATGAGCATTTCTGCTTTTTTCTTTCTGTATCAAAATATTATTTAAGGTGGATATTTCAGTTCTCTGTGCCTGCACAGCTCTGCCAATCAGCAGTATGCAATAAAACACTTTCCCCAGCCCCCAAATCCTGGTCACAGTTATTTAGCTGGTTGACCTAGAATTATGTTGCAGTATGATCACAGAGACTCTTTCTCCTTTTCTCTCCTCTGTTATTATTTTCTCAATTGTGCTGCAAGAACAAAAGAGGAAATAGAATGTGACATATTTCTGATGTGATGAAAGTTTACTCCAGCAAAAATTGTCTTCTAAAATACCAATTTTCACTTAGTGCTATTTTCTCAAAACACTTTTCAAAGAACTTTGGAAGAGTTATCTGAAAATTGAAGAGACTTCATTGCCCATTTGAGCCACCGGTTTAACAAGCTCTAGAAATAATGCTGGTTTCTGAGGTAGGGGTTTTTATCTTAGTGTAGGTACCAAGCGCAATATTTAATGCACTTGAGCTTTTAGTCTGAACATAAAACTCTTTCAGTGCCCTGGTTACCCCTGGCTATTGTACATTACAGCATGTATTTATTTCTTACTTATTTACATGCTTTAAATTCAGAGCTGAAGAGCTTAGTAGCACAATGGCATGCTGCAGCAATACCAGTGCTTCAGTGTTTTAAAGGCTTTCAGTATGACTGCACAAAGAGCTATTGGCAAGGGTGCTTATGACCATGGAGAATACCCAGAGTCCTGGACCTCAGAATTCTGGTTTCATTTCTTATTGATGAATTGTCACAAGATCAGGTGGCATAGATCTTTACTAATGCTTTCAGAGTGACTTGGTGCTGTTTTCTGTTACTATTTACCAAAGTAACTGCCCAGCTCTGAATTGGGATTATTTAACAACAGACTTTTTTTTCTGTGGCATCTTCCATATTTCATATTAGCCTGTGCACATTTTAGTGTGAGTGTGTCTTCTGAATTTTCAAGATTTAACCTAGTGGCAGCACACAGCTATTTACTTCTAGTCAAAGTTATAAAATGTCACATGATATCTGATGTTTGAGTCTCTAAGGAAGACAGGAGTATGCCTGAAAAGACTACATTATAATAAAGAATCCTTTAGCTGCAGACTGCCTGATCAGTTTACACCAACTGAATACTATTTCCTGTAGCAGCTGAGCAGAAAGTAGGTGTGAAAGCAACTAGGGGAGTCAGTCAAAAACCCTTGGCGCGTAATCCATTTAAAAGTACAATACAGACACAATACTGAGGCCAAAGACTGAATTAACTTCACACTTCATAAGGAAAATTATACTGTTGTCAAGGTAAAAATCAGTGAGATAACATTGCAAAGGTGGCAAAATGTGTCTCTTCTATGTTTATTTAGCTATTCAACTAGTAAATCACAAGGAGCTAAACTGTTGTGTGACTTCTAGACTAGAGAATGAGAGGAAAAAAATGGGAGCCTCATTCATGTTATTATTCAGTTATAAGAGACCACACCTGGGGATAAAGATTCTGGCAAGCTCTGTACAGTTACCTTCGCTCTAAAGCTGTGAGATAAGGACAGACCAAGAAATTAATTAAGGAGGCTCCTCCAAGCTAGTAACTCCAAGCCAGCTGGCAAAGAATGTTTCTGGCTAAGATCTTGGGTGAATAGTGTTTCAGACTTATGAACGTATCTGACATTTGAAGACTAGTTGGAGTATTTTTTTATATATATAACTACATAATACAAAGTTCTAAGGATTTAGCAGTGACCTTGGTTTTCACAGGAGCAAGTATCAGCAAGATCCTTTCTGCACACCAGTCCTTGGCAGTGACTGTAAACATCCAGTGTTATCACTGCTAGAAGCAGACACTGTCCGCACAAACCTGCCGTTAACTCCAGACAGTGCCGTCACTTAGAAGAGTCTGAGCTGGAAAGCGAAATCACTGAACAGGATGAGCTCTGTTCTAACACAGACCAGGGCACTCTTTCAACTATATTAGCTAGTAGAAGTATTTGAATTGTTAAACAGATTTTCCCCAGCATTAGTATTAGTCCATTTTCTCAGACAAGGTTATTCTCCAGTGGCAGATAATAGGGCTTTTTACTTCTATATACCACTAAATGTTATAATGCAGTGCAATAATTTCAGTCATTCAGAATACAGTAATGCTGTGGAATTGTTGACCTATAAGTACAAACTGATTTCCTAGGAGTAAGGTTCGTTTTTCATTGTTTGAATAAAGGAATCTGATTTGAAAAACAGCAGACTGTTCTTCCTGTTCATGTAAAGGAAGCATTTGGATTCACTGGCTAGCGGTAAAGAGAGGTATCAGAAGACCTAAATTACGTGTTTGACACTAGCTACTTAGCTGAGGAATATGAGGTTGTTATCACGTAAATAAGTAGCCACTGCGCCTTATTGATATTTTTGGCTTTAGAGGAGAGCTACCGATGTGAGGCAGTTCTCAGTACTTCTTTACTCTATTGAAAAATAGGTTGCATTGTGATCTCATGAATCACTGATGCAATGAAAGCCTCATTGCATCTTTAGTAGGATCTTCGTAGTGGCAATGTCCTTTGAACATTACTGTTGTCTGGGTAGTAATGCAGGATCTACTACTGCAATAGCTGACAGTATGCTATCAACAGGAAACATGATAAACACATTCTGTTCAGGAAGTGAAGATTGCATTCCCTGAAACTCCAGTCTATATCCTGCTCCGCAGTAGTAGGATCTTTAGTAGTGGCAATGTCCTTTGAACATTACTGTTGTCTGGGTAGTAATGCAGGATCTACTACTGCAATAGCTGACAGTATGCTATCAACAGGAAACATGATAAACACATTCTGTTCAGGAAGTGAAGATTGCATTCCCTGAAACTCCAGTCTATATCCTGCTCCGCAGATGCAGAGAACCAGAAGCCTCGGAGTTTTGCCCCCGGTAAACTAAAGTCTCCTCCCAGCTACCCTGGAGGAAGAAGGACTACGTAACTGCATGGAGGTGTTGCTCCAGGAGAAGTTTTTCTCAGACTGAAAACTTTGTGAGGTGACGGAAAATGACTCCTTACCTCCCCACCCACCCTGGCAGTGTGACCGCGTGGCGGGATCTTTGTTTATAAGCAGGAGATGTGGGTCGAGATGAGAGACTGTATTATACTTGTATATGCCTATTTACATATTCATCAATCTCTCTCTCTTTCTCTTTCCAGTCCTGTTTGTATTTAAATGACTGTTTCATCGTTTTAATTGTATTCGCTGTTAGAACTCTTCTGTTTCACCCCCTTTAAGTTAAAACCTGTTTCACATTTTTTTCCATTTGCCTAAACAAAGCCTAAACAAAGCTTTAACGAACCACTAAAATCCTTTCATGTAGGTTTTGGTGGGTTTACATTCCCTCCAGACCTGCATAGTCACAAAACCTTTCGAGAATTACAGCCTAATAATTTCAACCCGCGACAATAGTTCAGTGTTGGGTGTAGGTTTCAAAGAGTTGGCAGCAGAGAGTGGCAGAACTGGCTTCTCTGAGAAGAGGCCAACAGCTGCCCTGTGCCAGCCAGCTGCAACAGACCCACTGCAGGACACAGCTGAGCCTATCAGCCAAGATGTTGGCATCTCTGGGAAAACAGATTTATGAAAGATTTATTATTTTACTGCACAGCACTCAGAAGTGAGGAGAATAGTGTGAGAAGCAGCCCTGTGTCGCCAAGGTGACAGAATAAGAAGGAGGAAGAGGTGCTCCAGACACAGGAGCAGAGATTTCCCTGAAGCCCATGGATAGGACCAGGGTGGAGCAGATACGCATGCTGCAGCCCATGAAGTACCCCACACTGCAGCAGGCAGGTATTTCCTGAAGGGAGATGATGCACATAGAGAATCCACATTGACAGACATTCCTGGCAGTAATTGCAGCCCATGAAGATGAATCCATGCAGGAGCAGCTTTTCCCGCAGGAGCTGTGGCCCATGAAGGATCTTTGTGGGAGTAGTCTTTTCCTGAAGAAATATAGCCCATGGAGGGGGCCCACACTTGAGCCGGGGAAAAGTGTAAGGAGGAAGAAGCAGCAGAGAGCAACTGTTTTCTGACCACAACCCCCCATTCCCCATCCTCCTGCTGTCTTTAGGGAGAAGAAGGTAGATGAGTTACAGGTGAAGGAGTGAAGTTCAGCCTGAGAAAAATGTTGGTGGGGAAGCTGTTTTTAGCTTTTATCTTTGTTTCTCATCATCTAACTCTATATTTAACCGGCAATAAGCTGAGTCTGTTTCGCCCATGATGGTGATTGGTAAGGGATCTCTCAGTCTTTATCTTGACCTGGGAGCTTTTTCATCTTATTTTCTCCCCTTGTCTTGTCTTTCTCCCCTTCTTGTTGAGAAGGGGGAGTGAGAAAGCATCTATGCAGGCATCTGGCACCTGGCCAAGGTCAACCCATCACAATTCAGTAGCACAAATAATTACAAAGACCTTTTCCCTTAAAAACTATTTAGCATCTTGACTCCAGTTAGGTTCTTCTAATTAAGAGGTACATGCCAAGCTTACTGTAGATCAGAATTTGTCTATGTTAGGATTCCAAAAGTATATTTCAAATGCTGTAACATTACTAAGGAGCCTATGTTCTCTTTTTAGAAGGGATTTAGGAGCCTCTGGTTCCTTGAGCATCGTTTGGGTTTAGAATTATGGCATCTCAGACTTGCAAGTACTCTGCTTCGCTATTTTTTTACCTTATGTAATTCCTTGTTGATACCAAAATGATATCAGTGATGAAACTTTAAATAGGGAAAAATATTTTTACATGAAACATTTTAATATTCTTGAAGGTTCTTTTCTTACAGTAGCTCAAAGTGGGGACATATTTTGTCATGAACTCAGCCCATACCACCCATGTTTCAATATAATGATTTGTTGATTATAGAGAAAACTGCTTAAAAAGAGAAGCAACCATTTTCTGTAACAGCAAAATTAAAAACAGATTTAATAAGTATTTTTTGACACATGACTCGTTTCTATAATAAAGTCTGCAAAGTTGAAAGCCCTTCCAGGTCTGGGAACCCATAGAGTTCTTTGGTGTTTACATCTGCATTGATTCCACTATATCACAGCAGGTTAAACCAAAAAAGACACTAAAAAAATGTTTCTAGAAAAAAAAAAAAGGTTTTTTTCCCAAAACAAAAACCTTATTTATTTACCTGCAGGTGAAGGTAGCAGAATAAGTTCTGGTAATTGAAGAAAATAGTTTTTCTAAGCAAGTACAATTAAAAAATGAACAATCTAAATCACTAGTACAAAACTAAAAATACCATCAAAAGCCCAGATATCTAAAGAGAAGTGGAAATG
>NW_010393914.1:0-254 GCF_000710305.1 Buceros rhinoceros silvestris
AGGGTCTCATATTATTGTTTATGAGAGATTTGCATGAAATTTTAGGATGTACAAAGCAGTCATAGCATTTAATCCCCTTTAATGAGGTGTGGGGATTTATGGGCCAGATATTTTCATTTGCAGCTCGCACAATTAGCCTTGGTTAACCTATCAACAAAACTTTGGGAGAAGTTTGACTTCTCCAGTTATTAAAGCCAGGACTGGAGGAGCAGCAGGCAGCCCGAGGAGCCCTGGTTCGCTTACAACGTTACACG
>NW_010393914.1:318-2562 GCF_000710305.1 Buceros rhinoceros silvestris
CAGCAGGCAGCCCGAGGAGCCCTGGTTCGCTCACACCGTTAAGCGTCATGTCCAGAGGAGCCCGCAGCATCCCACGAGTCGGGGCCAGTCCTGTTCCCCTGCGTACGTGCTGGTGTACACTTGTTCTCCAGTTTATCCAGGGATTAAGTATCTGCGCTGAGCTGTGGCAGAGCTTGGCAGCACTGCTGGGCCAGGAGCAGGGTTTGCTCACAAAGGGTGGAGCGGCAGGCCCATGGGCAGCTGCCCCTCTCCTCCCAAAGAGGCACAACAGGCACTCACTGCCCAGCCGCATGCTGCTCTCCAGCTGAGCCCTCTCCCCTCCCCATGCAGCTCCAGCTCCCCGTGCCCTCACAGCATGGGAAGGCAGCAAGACCTCCTGTCCCAGGGAACACCAGCAATGCCAGGCATGGACGGCTGAGGAACACCGAGGACACAGGGCATGGATGGCTGAGGAACACTGAGGACACAGGGCGCTGGACGGTGCAGGTGTCTGGGGGGGCAGGAGAAGCACTTCGTCCTGGACCCCAGCTTTGTTGCAGTGCTGATAGCCCTGAAGAACCATCCAGAGCTCCTGTGCTCCCCATGCCCTGGTCATGGAGTCCTGGACTCCTCCAGCCCCAGCAGAGCCCGTGCTGGTGACAGCAGTGTCTTGGCCAGCACCCAACCCTTTTGGAGGACAAAGCAAACCCCCTCACACCACGGCACGACAAGGCATGTGGTGCCCGGGAGGGGAGAGCCCTCAGTGCGAGGGGAATCACCTAGGCAGTGTCCCTGGCCAGCGGTGACATCTGGGCAGGTCTGCCAGCCTTTCGAAGTTGTCGTAATTCCACAGAGAATCGGTATGGTAATTTCTCTCTGCAATAAAGCCCCTACTCCCGTCGCGAGCGCTCATAACCGGCACCTCGATCTCTCTGTGCTCTTTGCTCTTTATTACCTTTCAATGACTTAAGCCCCTGAACTGAATAACTTCATCAAGGTGTCAACCTAAACAGATTTTTCCCTCTAATGGCCCAACTCTCACAGGTTCTTAATGAAAAATATTGATTCCGAAGGATTAGTTGCAGATTTATGTGGTGGATGCTGATCCCTCTGTCACCTGATACCTTATCAGTGGATGAAGGAACTGATCCTCCCCTCATGGTTTTAGAAAAGCAATCACAGACTGTGTCAAGCAGGAGCTTATTCCCAGAGAAATGCTTATAATGCTGTGTCTGGATCAGATACGATGCTTTACAGAGAGCTAATAGCGGGGCTGCGGAGCCACCAGCGTGGCCCTGCCCTGCGTGGCTGGGCAGAGCTGGTGCTGGTCCCACTCCTGGGGGCATGGCCTGACCCCCAGGCACTGGAGGGCTGGAGTCCCAGGGCAGCCGCCTCTGCAGTCCCTCTGCCCCGGTTCCTCACCGGCCTGGCAGGGCACGTCTGCTCCCGGGCAGGTCGGATCTGAGCTGCAGCCCACGGTGACGTGGAAGCAGCCCCCCAGGCAGTCCTGCATGGCATGGGTTTGCCGGGTCTCCACTCACCCCAGGCAGTCATGCTGTCCTTCCCCTCTGCAGCCCCAGAGCTGCCAGCACAGCACCACAAACAGCCCCGTCTCCCCTTCCCCTCTGGGAAGAGGGTATGACTGGTCCTTCACATCCCAGACAACCCCTCTGCTCCCCACAGAACCCTTCAATACCATCCAAAGGCGGGTCCGATGTGCAAGAGAGCGCAGGAGGGAAGGGCTGCTTGTGACGGGTGAAGGAAAAGCAGACTCTGCAAGGGCAGGAGCTCCTTGACTCTGTGTGGGGTCACCTCACCAGCTCCTGCCAGCCATGAACATCCCACACTGCAGCCTTTGGCCTTGGCCGGGCACCTCCCCGGGCTCTGAAGTGAGGGGGCAGAGCCCTGTCCTGCCTCTTGCTCTGGGCTGTGGAGGAGGTTCAGCACAGGGACAAGCTCTCTTCTACTGGAGGAGGCTGGAGAGGGTGGTGAGCAGCTCTGCAAGCACAGGGCAGCGATGGAAAGATGCTGGCACAGCCCCAAACTGACCCGTGTCACATCGGCTGCCCAGCAACTCCAGGTTGATAATTTGCTCTAAAGACCATTGTGAGCTTCTGTCTGCGAGACAGCAGACTATCTGTCTGCGATACATCAGACTATACGACACATAAGAGATCGGTGCTGATGAGTGGATCCTCTGCCAGCAAACCCCAGACACTACCGCTACGCACCCGCGGCACCCTGCCCACTCCCGCAGAGGCTCCT
>NW_010393914.1:2882-3451 GCF_000710305.1 Buceros rhinoceros silvestris
GTGTGGTGGAGGGGACGCTCGCAGCAGTGACATTTAGTGCCAGCCACACATCCCATTATTAATCCGTTTTTCCCCTCCCTTCAGAAACTTGTAGCTGAAATTAATACATAAATTACAGCTCGGAGTGAGGCGTTATAAATAATAGCAGAAGGGCTTTGATTATTTACATTTTTATGGAATCCAAACTGATCGAATACACAGAAGTCACCAGGCACACAGGGGAATTATGTCATGTTCAGACATGATTTAAAAGCCCAGCAAGAGGGACCCTTCGTGAGAGGCGATCGGGCAGGGCTGGTCACTCGGCACCAGAGGAGAGGTGTACAAACACCACAAAATCAACCTCAGCGCTTTGAAACTCCAGGAAGGGAAGACACCCCGTGACTCCAGCCCCTCAGACACCCCTTTGCCTCCCCACCGCTTGCTGGGTGCGGTAATGAATGTTTTGGCAACAGCCTTGCTCAAAAGCTAATAAAATTATTCAGGATTCTGTGAGGAGCCTTGGAAATAGAGGCTGTACTACAGCAGCCGTGCGCGACTGTGGCAGCAGAGCCCCGCGGTTTGGGTTG
>NW_010393914.1:3471-4207 GCF_000710305.1 Buceros rhinoceros silvestris
ATTATTCAGGATTCTGTGAGGATCCTTGAAAATAGAGGCTGTACTACAGCAGCCGTGCGCGACTGTGGCAGCAGAGCTCTGCGTTTTGGGTTGATTTAAAACCTCATTCGTTTTTCATTAGCCCAGAATTGCAGCAGACGAAGGTTCATTTTTACTACGTGCGTGGAAGGCGAACGAAAATCGGGATTTTGTTTCTTCCATTTACCTACTGCATGAAGTCACTGGATTTAAGGATGAAAGGAGTTATTTACTTCCCATTACCTGAACATGACTGAGAGCAGTTCTAGCCCTTCATCGCTATCAAATGACCTCTGTATTGCTCATCCGGGTAGGCTGCTCCAGGGGACTCTGATCTACCTGCCCTGGAGGGATGTGATCCACCTGCCCCAGAGGGATGTCATCTCTCTGCTCTGGGGGAATGTGATCGACCAGCCCCAGAGGGATGTGATCCACCTGCCCTGGGGAGACGTGATCTGCCCTAGCCCAGCAGTGTCCATCCCGGGTGCCTGCTGAGTGGGTCCTGCGGTGAGCGATGGGGTGCAGCGTCCTGCAGCCCTGCTGCCACCCGCTGTCCGTGGCCGTCTGTGGGTGTCCCTCCAGCGGCAGGCAGAGCTGGCAGAGCTCCCCAAGAAGGGCTGTGGAGCCCCCATGCCCACCAATCACCCCAGCACGAGGTCAGCGCCGTGCACTGTCCCCATCTCAGTCACCCCGGGTGTCAGCTGCCCCCAGCCCCCTC
>NW_010393914.1:4373-4643 GCF_000710305.1 Buceros rhinoceros silvestris
GCTCTTCTGCCCGATTTTGTAATTTACACAATAATCACACTCCATTCACATTTCCAATTACTTTTCCAGTCAGGGTAGAAAAAAACATTCCACTGATTAAAACTGCAATAATTAAAACTGAGGCTTTGCACTGCTTCTGCCTTTCAAACATTTTACAAAATCTGCCCAAAACTCCTAATTTCAAAGCTCCCATCAGGGTCCCAATTTCATGGCTGAGTTGCAGAGCCGCGGGCAGGCAGCCCCAGCCGCCGGGGCGTTTGCCTTCCGCCG
>NW_010393914.1:4745-9993 GCF_000710305.1 Buceros rhinoceros silvestris
CTCCCTTCCCGCGCTGAGATACTTATTCCGTCACTTCTGCATTATCACTCTGCAGGCATCGGGTGTTTGTCAGCGTGCTGGGTGGGAGGAGCTGAGGGGCCGCTCACCCCCATTTCCAGGCGTTTCCCATTTTCCCCCATTTCCCCCCCATCCCTTACCCCTGCCACGTTCCCCACACCACCCCCTCGCTGCATGCCCCTCCACGGCAGCCGCCCACCCACCGCCAAGCCCGTGCCTGCCCAGTGGGCATGTGGAGCAGCAGCTTCTCCCCCGGCCAGTGGGAATGGGTTGGGTGTACCCACAGAAAGCGCCTTTCCAGCTGCCCACCCACGCAGCCCGGCTGTAATGCTGTTCGATTCTGGTTTTTCCTCCCAGTCTGGGTTTGGTCACCGATTTCTTCCCCAAAAGTTGGGTGCACCTTTGACATGCCCCTTGCTTCTAATGGCAGAAGAGGAGAGGAAAAGCAGCGCATATTTTGTATGCAAGAATAAATGAGAATGGATTTTAATGACTTCCAAATGAGTCTCCAGAATTCAGACAACTTCCAGATTAACACCAATTACCACAGTATACTTGATATCCCACAACATTCAATTAAACCTCTTGAAATAAAACCTGCAAAGCTCCCCTCCAAGCTTCACAGAGATGATCCCATCGGAAGCTGCGCCTTAAAGGAATTTAAACAAAGTCCTTGTACAAGCAGCAGTTTCAGAGCCGGCTGCAGGGGAGCGCACAGGCCCAGCGGAGGTGGTCATCAGGGATGGTGGTTGATAAACTGGGCTGGTTCATCAGCCAACGCGTGGAGCAGGTTGTCAGAACATCCAGCACACCCTGTTTAGCTCCAGCCCAGGGTGCCCCGGCACGTGTCTACCACGTCCAGGGGCTGCTGGCTGCACCCAGGTCATGACGCGAGCTCACTGGGTGGGGGGGCCCGGACACGGATATGCATCCCCTCCGGTCCCTCGTTTATTAAATAACATCGCTTGAACAGTTTATGTCCTCGTGGTATAAGCCAATTACACAAGACACACAAACAAGACACGGCTTTGGAAGTAAACATCTGGTTGGCAGCCAGCTGAGTAACTGGTATTTTCCTGCTTGTTCCCATCACAGATCGCAGCCCTGACACTTTGCTACCCACAGCTCTCTGCTGGATGTACGTTTCTTGTCCCGAACCTGCATCTAAGACAGAATCCAGCTGTGCAAAACCATAATTCACTTTATTTAGTGTCATGGAAACCTTTGCCTAGACAACAGAGGCACAATGCCAGCCTGGCACAAGGAGCTCAGCTCTGGTGCAGACTCGAGCCGGGGGGAGAGTGCGGTGAGTCACTGCCTGCAGCCCCCAGCCACCGCGTGAGCCCCTGACCCCACCAGCGAGCCAGCCCGGCAGCTGCTGGCCCAAATGGGGGTGCCTCCGGCCATGGGCATCCATCTCCTGGGCATGGAGCTGCCTGCACCCCCAGGTCTGCCCCTGGGTCTCCCCCTGGGTCTCCTCCTGGTCTCAGTGGCTGGCTGGGAGGCTTGGGGGGTTCCAGACCCTGCAGCAGGTTCCATTAAGGGCAACAAAGTTGGTTAAGGGTCTGGAGAACTTGTCCTATGAGGAGCGGTTGAAGGAGCTGGGACTGTTCAGTCTGGAGAAGAGGAGGCTCAGGGGCGACCTTATTGCTCTTTATAATTATCTTAAGGGAAGTTGTAGGGAGGTGGGGGTCAATCTCTTCTCCTATGTCGAAAATGACAGGACGAGGGGGAATGGCCTTAAGTTGCGCCAGGGGAGGTTCAGGTTGGATATTAGGAAAAAATTCTTTACAGTGAGGGTTATTAAGCATTGGAACGGGTTGCCTAGGGAGGTGGCGGAGTCCCCATCCCTGGAAGTGTTTAAAAATCGTGTGGATCTGGTGTTGAGGGACATGGTGTAGGGACCCTGGCAGTGTAAGGGTAACGGTTGGACTCGGTGATCTTTGAGGTCTCTTCCGGCCGGATGATGATTCTGTGATTCTGTGATTCTGTGATCAGTAGGGCTCCCGAGGGCCTAAGGGGAGGGGAAGAGCAGCCTATAAATAGGCAGCTGAGGGTTCTGGAAAAGGCCTGGTGGCATCCACAACAAACAGGTTATAAAAACTTGATGAACTAATGCAGAGCCTCCCCTCTGCTCCAACAGGCTGCTGACCTCCAGCTCTCAACTGCGGCAGAGCACCGGCAGACGAAAATAGCAAAAAACACCCATTAAATATTAAAACTCACAAACGTCATGGGGAGTGGGAGAGGGGAAGGGGGCATGCGGCAGCTCCAGAGGCAGGGCTGAGCGCTTGACCCGGCGGGAACGGGTTTGCACCATCTGCTCGTAATAAGGATGATTTGTGTCGGAGATTACAGAACTTTTGAGCGTCTGCAATGAAAACATTGGGTGCTGATGGCAGTGTTCAGGGTGGATGGAAATCCACCCACTGCGGGGGTTTCTCGCACGCTTACTCCTGACACGCGTCTGCTTTGCAGTCCCTCTGTGCCTGAATTTGCCCCTCAGCTGCCAGAGGCAGTGGACGAGGAACAGGGAGACACACACCACACCTCCCGTCCCCCGGACCTCCTGCCCCTGGGACAGCCCTTCCCTTCCCGCAGGAGGCCCAGCCTGGCTCCGGGAGCCACGTGCGGAGGTGACGGTGCCCGCGCGAGTGGGTGCGAGTGGAAAATGTGCCGGCTGGCACAGCCCCGCATCACGGCCGGCAGCCGCTGCCGCGGACAGCCCTTCCCTTCCCGCAGGAGGCCCAGCCTGGCTCCGGGAGCCACGTGCGGAGGTGACGGTGCCCGCGCGAGGGGGTGCGAGTGGAAAATGTGCCGGCTGGCACAGCCCCGCATCACGGCCGGCAGCAGCTGCAGACCTGCCGCAGGAGAGCACCAGCAGAGAACCCAGCTAACCCAAGGGTTCCTCATGGAAACGAGGCTTTGATTAGGCGAGAGGGACTCATCTTCCTCAAAGACAGAGAAGAAATCAGGGCCTTTCAAAAGGGGATTTAGCCGGGACATGGGCTTGTTGAACGTGGAGAGCAAATCTGCTTTGAAGAAGGAGCAGGTGAGAAAGTTTCGCTCTCTGAGGTGTGCAGGGCTGTTAAATCACCTCCACCTCCCGTGGTGCCTCCAGCCATAATGCTCCTGCGTGGCCTGAGGCTGCCCCACCGACCTGGGGGAGGTATGAGGGGACACTGCTCTGCCTGGACGCACCAGAGCCCGGAGCCCTCCCCGATCTGCAGAGCCCCACTCTGGCACACGGTGCCTACTCCTCAGAGCAGCCCACAGCCCTGGGGCTTGGGGTGTGCCAGCAGCCAGGATCTGACCCTCCCAGGTGTAGGGGATGGCACAGGGGAGCAGCCAGTGCGCCCACAGGTGCATCCCGCTGGAGGAACTGGGGGTCTGGCACTGCCCTGGGGATGTCTGTCTCCATCACAGGCTCTGCGCACCCCCCTCAATGCCCCTGATACCACCCACTTACCTCTCAAATGAGAGGAAAAGCCTGGGACATGCTGCCAGGAGGGAATGTCGCTGGCCCCGTGAGACAGTCGCCCACGTTCAATGCATGGACAAACCGCTGAAAGACGATAAATCCATGGTTCGCTTTGTTTGCAGCTTTCACACCCCATCCCTGGTTCTGCTCCCCAGAGCTGCTCCTTGACCAGACTTCAATGGATGCTTTTCAAAGTGATTTAAAAGGTGATTTTTAAACATCACGTGGTGACAAGAAAAGCACTTATGAACAAAGGCCACTGCAGGTTATGACAGAGTGCGATGAGAGAGCTTCCCTCCGGCCTCTCTCCATCCCTGCTCAACCGAGGAAGCCTGTAGGGACATTAACAAACGTCACTGTAAATAATCTGGAGTTAGGAATGACAGTATCTCTGTGTGCGGCTCCCCTGGGAGCAGGGGCTGGCTGGGCAGCAGGATGCCCCTGGCCGCACACCTGGGAATGGTGGGGACGGATCCGTGGGGCTGGGGCTCTGGTCACCCAGAGCCGCTTCGGAGCCCTGGGAGGGGGCTGGCTGGGCAGCAGGATGCCCCTGGCCGCACATCTGGGAATGGTGGGGACGGATCCGTGGGGCTGGGGCTCTGCTCACCCAGAGCCGCTTCGGAGCCCTGGCAGGAGCCCATCCTTCTGGCTGGCGCTGGGGCTGGGGCTGCAGCCACCTCCTCCCCATCCCAGCTTTCCAGCCCCGGCAGCAGCCAGGGATGTCAGGGAGCACAGACCCAGGTGATGGGAGGTTCTCCGTGTTAGAGGGTGGGGAAGTGCTGTGCAGACAACTGGTAGATCGGTTTTGCACAGCCTTTGGAGTGTTATCACACCTCAGGAATAAGCATAAAGGTCAAAATCATTAGTGTTAGAGTTCTGAGTTAAATCCATTGCAATTAGCCCTGTAAGATAAGTGGAGATGCTGTTGCGATAACAGAGCAGGTAACTGCTGCAGTTGATAATTACCAGGTGCACAGACATGCACTTCCCTTGAAAAGCATCATTGTTTCTTGTCTGAAGAGTTTGTTTTATTTTAACGCTCTGCAATTATTTTTTTTTAGTCAGACTGGTGCCAACATCTGCAGCCTCAAACCATCCCATTTCTACAGGAAATTGCTGCAATTTGCCGCTTTCGCCCCTTACCTACAAGAGGATCTGGTTGTTGTGGAAGGCCAGAATGGGGGCTGTGCTCCAAACCTGACAGGGAAATCATACAGCAAGGGCACCTTTGTGGGCACTTTTTTCTTGATCCAGTTCTGCAGAAGCTCCAGGTATGCCCAGGATATTTGTAAACCAGGCTATTGCTGCTGCCCTTGTTTGCGGAATGCTGGCTGAGAGCCGGAGGTGTGGGAGAGAACTGGGCAAGGCACCCAAGGCAGAGGGGAAACTGAGGCAGGAGTCAGGCCCGGAGATGCTGGCTGCATCCCTGAGGTCAGCTGTAAACCCCCTCCCACTCTCCTAGCTGGGGGTTGCGAGCCAAATGCTGTCAGGAGACCACAGAGCATCCTGTGTCTGGCGGAGTATCCCCATATGTTTCAAGGCAGAAAAATTTCCTTTCGATGACCTCTTGAATGACTCCTGCTTCTCCTGCCCACCAGCAGCTCACCCTGGGACATCGGGGAGCAGCAGGAACCTCTCTGGTCCCTTTGCTTTGCCCGACCCTCAGCTGGGCAGGAGCCGGGCACTGCTCACCCTGACAGCCATGAAGCGAAGCAGCACGTTGCCCTGCGTGGCACAGGCTGAACGGTC
>NW_010393914.1:10129-10448 GCF_000710305.1 Buceros rhinoceros silvestris
GCCATCTCTGCTTCGCCCTGTGACTGCCAGACACGGGCTCTGTGCGGTTACCGCTTTGGCTGACGGTGCCCTGGTACTGTGGCCTCAGCCGATCACTGGGCATCGATGGTGTCACTAGTGTGTGGGCAGGACCTGTGAAGCCTCTGCATTTCCTACAGCAAAGAGCTCATCACCCCCGCGGGGACTCGCACCAGGGACGAGCCGCTCTCCTATCTGAGGACGAACAGCAGGAACAGGAGCAGCGACGGTGTTAGATAGCCTCTGGCTGCCGGCTCCCCACTTTGCCCCGCTGCCCTTGGCCCTGAGCTCCGCAGACTGG
>NW_010393914.1:10643-10939 GCF_000710305.1 Buceros rhinoceros silvestris
CCCCCGCGTGGGCCTGCCGGCAGCTCCCTGGCGGGCAGCTGAAATGCCATTGCCTAGGAAAACCGCAATTTGCCTGAAGTGGCCATGCTTCATCAGCGCTAAGAGGAGCCAGTTGTAATTTCACAACCTTTCACGCTGCCTGATGACAGCACAGACATCTTTGTTCGTTACTGCGGATGCGTGCCCCATGTGCTGTCCTCAGCGAGGGGTGAGAAGGGGGCGAAGCAGCCGCAGCTCACAGGCAATGGCTGCTGACCCCCCCGGGCACCGGGGGCTGCCGGACGGCGCTCGCGGCC
>NW_010393914.1:11261-11731 GCF_000710305.1 Buceros rhinoceros silvestris
TGTTTGCAAGGCACGGCAGTCAGGTTTGATTTAAATGTTTGCTCTGCTTATGCCAAATAGTTGTTCAAAATCTTTGGGGACATTAATATTTATGCATGAGTTTTGAATAAATCTGTTATGATCGAAAGGTCTTGCGTAATTGTGGTTCGTTGCTGCTGTCCAGGACCCTTCAGAGCCCACACGAAGTGGCAGGATGGAGCGGTGCCATGGCCAGTCTGAGTGCTGACCTTTGCGAGAGCCTGTGTAGAGCTGTCCTCCTGTCCTGCTGTCCTGCTGTTCTCCTGTCCTGTATCTGGGGAAGCAGAAAGTTGCTCTGTCACTGCATCAGGTCCCTGGGCTCTCCATGCCAGCGCCCTGCCCTCCACACTGCTGATCTGCCCTGTCCCTGTCCCCGTCCCCGTCCCCGTCCCCGTCCCTGCCCTGTGAGGTGGCACACCACCCGCCAATGGCAGCAGAAGCCCTGGGGCTGG
>NW_010393914.1:11895-12339 GCF_000710305.1 Buceros rhinoceros silvestris
CCAGGCCCAGTGTTCCGGGATTTCTGCTCTGTGCCCTTCCCACAACAGATGGGAGCTCATCACCCAGCCCAGACAGCTGGTGCCAGGTGCCAGGTGCTGTCAGAGCCCCCCGTCACCCTGTCCCACCACCCCCTCCTCTGTGCAGGGTCCTTGTGGCTCAGGGGCTCCGGCATCCCTGGCCTGGGCAGTGTTGGGGGCTGCAGAGGCTCTGTGGTGGGATGCGGCGGGGTTCCCCAACCCATCGCTGCCCAGGAGCCCTTCTCTCGCACGCTGGTACCTCAAAGCCGCCCTTTCTAGCCCAGGGTAGGCTGTGATTAAAGAATGATTCATGTTCCACACAGAGGGTCCTTCCAGCAATCCGTCTCCAGAATTAGTTTCTACTGCACAGAGGTGAGTAAATCAGGGCGCTGGCGGCGGGGGCGGCCCGGCCGGGGGCGGCCGGGG
>NW_010393914.1:12597-13249 GCF_000710305.1 Buceros rhinoceros silvestris
GAAGCAGTGGCAGTGTAATTATTCTGCAAATATAATTAGGTACAGATGTAGTGAATAAGTAATACTAAAATATATTTATTTCCCACTATTCTCCCAACTCCTGCAGCCCATTAAAATGCGTTATTATGATAATTTGTCAGGAAAATGACAACATTTATTAATGCATTAAAGTTAATTCCTAGTAAATTAGTAATTGGCTAAACAATGCCACTCAGATCACGGAGCCGGGGCTTTTAGGAAAGGAGAGAAATGCAAGAGGAAACCAGTTTGTTTTCCATGGTTTCTCCCTCTCCTCCGTGGTGGCTACAGCTCAGGGTGGCTGGAGGGCGAGTGCAGCTGTCCGGGCTCCCCCAGCACCCGGGCTGACCGGTCCCTGCAGCCAGCCGACCTGCCGCTGCCAGGCACCTGCCAGGGACTCAGGGACGGTGCCACCAGACGGGACGCGGAAAAGACTCAGGGACGGTGCCAGCAGCTGGGCTGGGGACATGGCAGGAGCAGAGTGTGCTGGGTGGGCTGGGGACGCTGTTTCTGAGCCTTCAGGGGTGTGCTTTAGAACTTCCTCGGAGGGTGAGACAGGGAGAAGAGGAGAGAAGCCAGCACCGCCTGCTCAGCCCTGGCTCTGTCAGTTTGCTGCCAGCACCAGGGTGCTGGG
>NW_010393914.1:13371-13798 GCF_000710305.1 Buceros rhinoceros silvestris
GGCACCAGGGTGCTGGGGGACAAGGAGTGGGGCCAGCTGGGCAGGTGAGGGGACATCCAGGCAGACACGAGGTCCCCTGGTCCTGCCGGGCCCGCCCGGCCATCCCACAGCTAGCAGACTGGTAGAGCCCGAGCTGCCCGTGGAGGATGGTGGGGATGGCATCCCAGACGGGGGCCTGGGGAGTGCAGAAGTGCCCAGGCAAAGGAGAGGAGGGAGGTCTCCTGGTCACAGCTTGACAGTGCTCCCCAAGGGCTCTCCCTGGCAGCAGCCCGGGAGCAGGACTCGAGCGCAGGGATGCTGGGGTGCGAGGTGCAGGCAGCCCGGCTCCCTGCTGGGGCTCCCTGGGCGCGGCAAGGGTCAGATCCTGCCCAGACCCTGCGCCCAACCCGGCCCCTCGGCTGGGCGGCCGCAGCCCCTGTCCGCCCTT
>NW_010393914.1:13897-15214 GCF_000710305.1 Buceros rhinoceros silvestris
GCTGCGCTGCTGCAGCCTCTGTCGCCCCTTCTCCCCGTGCAGGGTTAGCCGGGATCGGGCATGGCAGGGATCGCGCTGGAAGAGCTGCAGCTGCAAAGAGCCTCCTGGTTCCCGGGCCCGTTATGGAAAGGCCCAAACCCAGCAGAGTGCTGATGTACGGGCTGAAAGACCCAAAATACTGAAACCCAGGAAAAGGTGTAATTTTTCATGTACTCAGCTGGAAATACTTAGTGAAAAGGATAAATGCAAACGCACATTTGCACCTTTGCTCCCGGCTGCCCAGGCCCTTCCCGCTGATTGCAAATGTAATCTTAGCAGGGTCGTTTGGGATTTAAATGTTGATGTCATTCCTGTTTGAATGCAAAGAGCTTCAGCTATTCGTTAAGTCCAGCTCCTCCAGCCCTGGCTTTCCATCTTGTTTATTATACAGAAAATAACACGGTGATGTATGAGTCATCTCCCCGGCACTGGGAGGAGAATTTCAATTACGCTCTTTCTTAAAACATTCACATGAAGTAAACTCGCATTCTTAGAAACATTTGTGAAACGCAGCCAGCAGAAGACCCGTCGAGAGAGGAGCTGGCTGAGGATGCCTCTCCGCGGCCCCTCGGCTGGCGGCTGCGGGCAATGAGCCCTGGAAAACAAAGTGCTTTGTCTACATTTTGCTTCTTGTGCAACCGAATCAGTTGTTCAACGCTGAAGCGAACACGAGAGCCTGCGTTAAGCACAGTTACCTCACGCAGCCGCAGCAGTCCTGGAGCAAGACATCCCTGTGAAAGCCACCCAGCCCTTCTCCGCGTGCTGATGCACGGGCAGCCCTCCCCTCGCTCCAGGCTGGCAGCGGTACCGAACGGCGGGAAGGCGGCTGGGCCCAGGGACAGAGCACTCAGAGGAATCTCTCCTGATTTTGCCTCTTTTGAGCATCTTCCATATAATGCTGTCAAGGTCAGAACTATTCCGGGCGCTTGCATTTTTCAGAGGCAAGATCGCAGACCTCCCCTGGCAGCTGCTGCCTGGCGGATGGCACAGACTGTCACCGAAGTGCTCAGCAGGTTCACACCCTTCACACCCCCAGAAGTGTCCTCACCCAGCAGGGTCTTGCGATGGCACGCTGCACCTCATCCCCATCTTGCTTCATCCAGGACTGGGATGTCAGCACTTCCCACTGCCTAGAAAAAATACAGAATAATAACAATAATAATAACAACACAACAACCCCCAAACACCCTGTTGGGTTAATTTTAAGATGAGATCTGCCAGAGCTGTCTTTATTTTCCTGGCTGATTTTGCCCGCTCTGGGTTTTGCCTGTCTTGGGC
>NW_010393914.1:15310-17416 GCF_000710305.1 Buceros rhinoceros silvestris
TCCTGGCTGATTTTGCCCGCTCTGTGTTTTGCCTGTCTTGGGCACGTGGGAGTTGCAGCAGTGTTGGGGCCACTCTGCAGCCTGAGAGCAGCAGGAGGGGTGGGACAGCCTGATACCTGTGGGGTGGCTCCCAGAGCACCCTGGCGTGGGACAGCCCGGTCCCCAGACACCCTGCTTGCTGCGGCGGGGAGCTGGAGGAGATGTGGGGCTGTGGGGGCAGGTCTGTGTGCACCGGGCAGCCTCTCTCCTCACTGCTGGGGAGGATGCGGTGGTAGGCGGGTGTGCAGTGCAGGCCCAGGTGTCTAGGAACTGATTAGGAGTGACATTTGACTTTACCACATAATAAAAGTTCCCACTTATGACCTTTTCTACATTTATTCCACGCGCTCCAAGATTTCATGCAGAAAGGTCATCCACAATCTTTTATCCCCAGCAGCGGTGCGCAGATGCTATATTTATCATGCAGAACTGGCGCTCCGGGTTCAGCCGGTGCCAAACTTCAGAGATGCTCAGCAACGCAATTGCAGAGGTGGCTGCGAAGGCAAGAGCCCTCTCTTCACAAATTAGGGACCCTGGCAGTGCAGGGTGAACGGCTGGACTCGATGATCTTAAAGGTCTCTTCCAGCCAGATGATTCTGTGACTCTGTGAAATTGCTTTTCCTGGCTGCTCCTGCTGCCCGCTCACCGACAAACCCATGAACCACTGCAGCGTGCTGGGGAGTGGTGCGGGGAGCAAAGCAACGGGGCCGATGGCCTCAGGCATCCCGCGGAAGGGTCAGCAGAGCGGCACTCTGGGGCTCTGGCCACTGCTGTCACCAGAGCCATGTTGCCAGCTTGGATCTTCTGGGAGGGAATGGGGCTGCACTGCAGGGCCGTGGGGTCCCTGGGGAGGGTGAGGGCAGCGGGTGCCCGAGCTGGTTCTGCAGCCTGCCAGGAGTGCTGCTGGGGGACCACCCTTACCCAGGCCGCCCCATGGACACGTACATAATGCAGTACCTGGACTAAAACCATGGTCTCAAGTAGTGCCTCTGCCTGCACCTTGTAAGGTCCTGAGGACACACTGGCCCCATTGCTCCCAGCTATGAGACTTTCACACAATGCTCAGTTTCTAAAGGCAGATGCTTTTGCTGGGTACCCCAAGAAATGAAGATCACTGGACTCAAAAAAGAGCTGCTTTGGTGCCCAAGAAGTTGTCCTTGCCCCTGCCTGCTCCCTGGGCAGGGCTCTAGCCTCTGCAGCCCTCACACCACCTCGCCCTCAGAAGCAGCTCCTGGTTTGTTTGGAGCTGCGCATTGTTTTCTCTCCGGTTGTCCATGAACCGTGGACACATCCCATGGAGCAGGACCCACCGAGCCCAGCACCTCCACACAGCACAGCAGCAGCAGCGCTCAGCCCCGCCAGCAGCTGGAGAGAGCAACAAGCACAATCAGCGGCGGTTAATCGATTTCCCTTAATGAAAGTGCCAGTCACAGCCTCGGATTTGGGCTAAATAACGATTTTCTCCCTCTCTTTCTTTCCTACGTAAGGGCTCATTACACCACCCCCAGTCAGGACGAGAAGGGGGAAGAGGCCAGTACAAGTGAGGTTTTTCACATCTGGTGGGCAAAAAAGCTGTTGAAAAACCAGAGGTGACAAGAGACAGGGCTGCGCATCCTCAGTCGCACGAGCTGTTGTGGTTAAAGCCGTGTCTGTGCAGTTACATCCTCGTGATCACGCCTGTGTCACTGCATGCCCAGCCAGGACAGGGTTGGCCCAGCTCTCAGAGGTCCTCATTAAATACCAACCCAGAATAACTCAGCTGAAGTTAGAAAGATCATTTTTCTGTCTTTGACTTATCTAGAGAAACACACACACGGCTGGTGTTGGACGAGCATCTCAGTGCAAAGCCACTTGTTTAGAGAAAGCGGCTCCTCTGGGTGCTGGTGTCTCCAGTCAGGAAAGCCGAGGGTCGGGCAGGGAAAGCCGGTGGGATCCTGGCCTCACCACGCTGAGTTTGCCCTGCTCGTTAGTGCCCCAGGGGCTGGGGCAGCAGGAGCCATCAGGAGGGCTGGCGTTGGGGCGCCCCTGCGCTGTGGCAGGACCCTGCGGACCAGCACCGCTCTCTGA
>NW_010393914.1:17632-17942 GCF_000710305.1 Buceros rhinoceros silvestris
TTGGGCACTGCGGCCACAGCCGTGGCAGAGGGGTTATTTCCACGGTGTCCCGGGCAGGCTGGGCACGCTGAATGCACTGGGGCTTTTGGCAGGTTGTTTCTGGGACCAGTATGGCGTGTGCTGTCGTCTGGCGTGGGCTGTGCATGCTCCAGGGAACGGCGTTAAGCCCGAGGGATGCCCGGGTGGTTTGTCAGGCACCGATGGCTTTGGCAGTAACAAGGAAGAATAAAGGGGGTTGGCTTACGGACAAAGAAATCAACAACCCTGAAATATTTCATCCAGAGCCTCCTCCAGGTGACTGCAGAAAATG
>NW_010393915.1:0-221 GCF_000710305.1 Buceros rhinoceros silvestris
CTTTGTCTGTCTGCTGGGTTGGGGGTGCAAATGTGTACTCCTGTGCTTGCTGGAAAGATGTTTTCTTCAGTGGTGTGCTGGAGGAGTGGCCTCATTCGAGGGGGTGCTTGGGGCTGGGGGGTGGCTGCGGAGCTGCCCCTGTGCTCGGTGCTGCTGGCTCAGTGGGGGCTGCTCAGCTTGGCCTCCCCTTCATCTGCCCACACCCACGCAGAGCCCCGGTC
>NW_010393915.1:416-663 GCF_000710305.1 Buceros rhinoceros silvestris
TGCTCCCCTGCCACGGGGATGGTGACGGCAGGCAGATGCGCTCTCTGGAAAGGGCAAACTTCAGCATGATTAGACAGCGCAAGATGCAGACCTGGGCGGGGGGGCAGCCCCCTGTCACCGCTGGAGATGACGCAGGATGCAGTTTTCTAGCGGCGGTCACCTCCGAGGGATCCCCAGTTGCCACATCTCTTGATGCCGGCTTTTCGTGAGAACCCGCTTCCACAGCGCTGCGTAAGGGTGTCTTTAT
>NW_010393915.1:983-1322 GCF_000710305.1 Buceros rhinoceros silvestris
AGCGTGTGTCCCCCCCGGGCAGACCCGCATCCGATTGTCCCCAGTCTCAGGCTGGGATGAGGCTGTTTTCCTCTTTGGCATGTTGCAGGGGGGTTGGTGGCACCAGGGCAGGCGTGGTGAACACTGGCAGAGCGGGCAGAGGGCAGAAGCACATAGTGGTGGGTTTCCAGCGTAAAACAAGCTCCAACCCAAACCCTCTCACCGGAAAAGGGTCCCATCCCTCTGTCACTGCCTCTGCCCCGGGTCGGGCAGGGAAGCGGAGCGGGGCAGAGTATGCTCTGGCTGGGTGCGGGCTCTCCGCTGGATGCCGGGGCTTAGGGTGCTCGGGCAGTGACCGGG
>NW_010393915.1:1729-2744 GCF_000710305.1 Buceros rhinoceros silvestris
GTCCCCAGCCCCTTGCCCCGCTCCTGCCGCCTGCCGTATTCCCCCAGCCCATAATGAAGAATTAATGCAATTATTTATTCATGTGTCTAGAGCCATTCACAAACCTCTGATCATCTGCTTGAGGATTTGAACTGAGTTAGCGGGGGCCCGGACAGGGCAACCAACAGTGCTGGGAATAAAGCAATGGGATTTCCATATTGATTTATAAATAGCAAAGGAATTAGCTAATTAGATCTCTCCTGGGAGAGAATTCCGGCAGGGAGAGCGTGGGGCCGGGCTGTGCCGTACGTGGGGATGGATGATAACGGCTGCTGTCATTGCGGCATGGGAACAGCCCTCGCCGACAGCCCTGGCTAAAACCAGTAGCTGTGGGTCAGGGTCCAAGGTTTGCCTCTGCCCCTGCTGCCGTGTCCACCAACGACTCCCAGCAGGGATTTGCCTTTCCCAAGCCCTGCAGCGTGGCTCCAGGATGGTCCCTGGGGTGAGGGATGCTCTGGCTGCGCTGCCCACGAAGGGCCGGGGTGAAGGGGCTGGGGGCACCACAGGTCCTCAGCTGCAGAAGGAAAATCTGCTGAGCTTCGTGTCGGGGGATTTCTGTGGGTAACGAGGGCTGGCCGGGGCTGGGCAGACAGGAGGAAGGGTGGTTGTGGCCAAGATCTTTCCAGTCCATCGCCCAAGCCGAAGTTGGTCTCCACTGAACCTTCTCGTGGCTGTGCCGTCACTAGGGCTGGCCACTCTCTGACATTTGCGCCAGGAAAAAGCATCCTGGACACCAGCAAGGGGCTGCCCGGGGCTTTACCGGGGTCTCCCTGCAGCCTGCTCAGAGCCAGTGCTGTGTCCCTGAATCCTTCCTGCCCTGGGAAAGGCTCCAGCCCGGGAGGCTGTGGCGAGGCGCTGGCTTCCCATAGAAACACATGAAAGGGCCCGTTCTTGTGTCTGCCAGAGCCCCATCATTTCTGGTTGTGAAGATCCCATGGCAACCGGCGCCTTGTGTAACCGCGTTTGCTATTTCTGG
>NW_010393915.1:2851-3144 GCF_000710305.1 Buceros rhinoceros silvestris
GGGCTTCCGTTTCACGCTGGTAACATCCTCCCCGCATCCCACCCTGCAGGACCAGCCCTGCTCTCCCACCCCGGGACCTTTGTCCCCTGTCACCCTTTTCCCGCTGGCTCCAGGGTGGGCAGGGGCTGAGGTTGGCAGCTGGGAGTCACGGTGGAGGAAGGCGAGAGCAACCCCCGGTCTCTTATCTCAAAGACCATTGGCCCTTCCTTGCAGCATTTGCAAATAAAGCCAAGCCCTCTGACATAAAACCCTTCAACCTCATCAACTGGACTGGGCTGGGCTGCCCAAGACTC
>NW_010393915.1:3371-3601 GCF_000710305.1 Buceros rhinoceros silvestris
ACCGTTGGCCCTTCCTTGCAGCATTTGCAAATAAAGCCAAGCCCTCTGACATAAAACCCTTCAACCTCATCAGCTGGACTGGGCTGGGCTGCCCAGGGCTCCCAGTTTGCCCTTGGATGAGGATGGGGACAGCGGTGGGACATGAGGGGTCCCAGATGCCTTCCTGTGGGCATGGTCCTGGGATAGTTTCTGCACGACAGGGATCAACACCCTGTGGGGAGCCCCAGCGT
>NW_010393915.1:3944-5691 GCF_000710305.1 Buceros rhinoceros silvestris
GGCCGGCTTCCAGCGGGTTCCAGAGAGAAAAGGGGCCGCAGCATCCAGCTGGCAGCGGAGACAGGAGGGTGGCTGGGTGCTCCGGCTCCTTCCTGCCCCATTCGGGGCTGCTGGCAGTGTCTCCCAGGTGGGGGCCGAGAGGGGAGCGTGTTTCAGAGCCTCCTTCCTCGTTAGAAGGGAAGTTTATAATGGAAACAAAAGCGACACTCGGTCCAAGTGGAGCTTTTCCCGTCCTGTTTCCTCCGGAGCTGCCTGTGGAGGTGCCATGGGAGCGTGCCCACCCACCATGGCCAGGACACATGGCGGGGAAGCACGCCAGGGGTCCTGTGTGTTTTGGGCATCTCCCC
Source organism: Buceros rhinoceros silvestris (assembly GCF_000710305.1). Lineage (NCBI taxonomy): Eukaryota > Metazoa > Chordata > Aves > Bucerotiformes > Bucerotidae > Buceros > Buceros rhinoceros. The sequence continues at coordinate 4,292 of NW_010393915.1, forward strand.
ACTTCCCAGTGCTCTCTGAGCCCAGCCTCGCTCAGGGGAGAGCGGCAGAGGGGAGGGGGATGCAGGGTGCTGCCCATCCCTCAGGGACAGTGACCCCATAGGCAGTGGGAGCCCGTGGTTGTCCCCAGGGTGGGCTCAGCTCCCTCCGTTCCTCAGCTCACCTCTGCCCTGTGCCGCTGGCTGGCAGAAAGGGCCTCCAAGCTGTGCCGGGTTGCCTGGGTTGCTCTGTGCGGGTGGGCTGCTGGTGGAAGCTGCGAGGATGAGGAGGGGCTGGAGCATCTCTGTGCTGAGGAAAGGCTGAGAGCCCTGGGGCTGTTCAGCTGGAGAAGAGCAGCCTGAGAGGGGACCTCATCAATGTCACCAATAGCTAAAGGGGGGTAGCTAAAGGGGGGTCAGGAGGAGGGGCCAGACTCTGCCCAGTGGTGCCCAGTGACAGGACAAGGGGCACTGGACACAAACCAGAACATGGGATGTTCCAGCTGAACAGGAGAAAAATCTCTGCTGTGAGGGTGAGGAGCCCTGGCCCAGCTGCCCAGCGCGCTTGTGGAGTCTCCTGCTCTGCAGAGATCCCAAACCCGCCTGGACGCGACCCTGGGCACCCTGCTCTGGGGACTCTCCTCTAGCAGGGGGTCAGACTGGGTGATCCCCAGAGGTCCCCGCCAGCCCCGCCAGTGTGGCATTCAGTGACTGAGACACTGATCCAGAACATGATAAAAATCTCTGCTGTGAGGGTGAGGAGCCCTGGCCCAGCTGCCCAGAGCGCTTGTGGAGTCTCCTGCTCTGCAGAGATCCCAAACCCGCCTGGACGCGACCCTGGGCACCCTGCTCTGGGGACTCTCCTCTAGCAGGGGGTCAGACTGGGTGATCCCCAGAGGTCCCCGCCAGCCCCGCCAGTGTGGCATTCAGTGACTGTGACACTGATCCCAGAGACATCCCGAGGCGATGGGGCAAGGGCAGCCCATCCTCTCCAACCTCCAGCCCCCAGCACGGTGACCCCTTTTACCCCAGTGGCAGCCAGCCGCGCCACCGGACCCGGGACAGGAAAGCGGCGCTGGGCTGGTGTGGGGCAGTGGTCCCTCCCTCGGGCCGGGCGGCAGCCGGGGATGTATGGGCCTCTTTCTCCCAGCAAGTCAATGTGTCTTTTTGTTGCGCTGCTGGGTTTTGATGCCCGCGAGCGGGGAGAGACAATACGTCGCATTGTTCCTTTTCAGCAACATCTGACGGGCGGGTGCAGGCAGAGAGAGTCCAGTGTGTGTGCGGGGTGGACGTGGGGGAAGGGACCACGATGGATGGGACGGTACTGGACTGGACTGGATGGAGGAGCAGCAGGGAAAATGCTGGGATGCCCAGGCCAGCCCTGGGTGAAGGGCGGGAGGGATGGGGAGTGCCGGGGGGGTGCG
>NW_010393915.1:5815-6119 GCF_000710305.1 Buceros rhinoceros silvestris
GAGGGCTGGGGGGGGCCGGGGGGGTGCTGGCTGCTGGGAGGTGTGGGGGTGGCCGTTATCCTCTGGTACCCTGGAAAACCAGCAGCCCTGGGAGATGCAAACTGCCACCCCACTCCTCTTCCCCTTAGTGTCAACACCATTAACCTCATCACTGCCGCTCCCTCGACCAAAAGATCCTGGCTGGTTTACTGGGGCCGGGGATGCCTTCTCCCTCTGTAATTCCCGGGGTGCTGGGAAAACCCTCTGTCCCCACTCCCACGCAGCTGCGGTGGAGCCGGGGCTCAGTTCCCACTGGGACTGGCTA
>NW_010393916.1:0-206 GCF_000710305.1 Buceros rhinoceros silvestris
TGACCCTCCTTGCGGTGTGTTTGGGTTTGGTGTGGGGGTCAGAAGGGAGTGGGGTGAGCAGCCCACACCCCACAACTGTCCAGCCTTGGTGCAAGGGTTCCCACACCCATGGGGATGGACAGATGACACCCAGCCTCTCCTCTGCCCCAGGCCCTGGGCGGGTCCAGACAGGGGGTGGGGGGGCCTCTTGCCCCCCGGTCGGCACC
>NW_010393916.1:356-924 GCF_000710305.1 Buceros rhinoceros silvestris
CGCCCACCCCAGCCCTGCTCCCTGCAGGCCTCCTCGTGCTGAAGGACCTGGGCATTCAGGTGGACCGCTACATCGCCTCCGAGGTGTGCGAGGACTCCATCACCGTGGGCATGGTGAGGCACCAGGGCAAGATCATGTACGTCGGGGATGTCCGGAATGTCACCCAGAAACACGTACGTCCTGCTGGCCACGCTCCCCCCCTTTTTCCCTGTAGCCAAAGGGTCCCCCCAAAGCACCCCGGTGTCCCCAAGATAGGCTTGGTCCCTTGTCCTGCTTCTCCCCACACGCTTGGCTTCACCGCCAGGTGTATCCGGGTGAACCCCCCACCCCAGCAGAGTCCAGTGCCCAGCTCACCAGGGGCTTCTCCCCCTCACAGATACAGGAGTGGGGCCCCTTCGACCTGGTGATTGGGGGGAGCCCCTGCAATGACCTCTCCATTGTCAACCCGGCCAGGAAGGGGCTCTACGGTAAGTGTCTCCCTGCCAGGCTGGGGCTGGCCCCCACCACCAGCCACCCACGCTGCCATTGACCCCCACTGCTGAGACCAGCCCCCCACCGCTGATGCCAG
>NW_010393916.1:1038-2050 GCF_000710305.1 Buceros rhinoceros silvestris
GTGCGTGGCCCCGCCCCCCCCCGCTGATCCCAGCCGCTCTGGCTCTCTCCTCTCCTGCCCAGAGGGCACTGGGCGGCTCTTCTTTGAGTTCTACCGCCTGCTCCACGAAGCCCGGCCCAAGGAAGGTGACGACCGGCCCTTCTTCTGGCTCTTCGAGAACGTGGTAGCCATGGGGGTGAGCGACAAGAGGGACATCTCACGCTTCCTGGAGGTGAGTGCTGGGGGGTCACCACCATCCAGACTCAGCCCTGGGAACCCCTGAGAGTCCTGTCCTCATGGCGGCCCCTCCGACTTCTTGCCTCTCACCCTTCTTGCAGTCCAACCCCGTCATGATTGATGCCAAAGAAGTGTCTGCGGCGCACAGGGCACGGTACTTCTGGGGGAACCTTCCCGGGATGAACAGGTTGGTCAGAGCACCCTGGAGCCGCGGGGCTGCGGAAGGGGACAGTGCCCAGCCCAAACGTGGCTCTGGGGGTCCCCTGGCCCCTGGGCCAGAGCACAGGTTGCTCACAAAGTGGGGTGGGGTGGGGTGGCACCACCAGAGTGGTGACCCCCCATAGAGGAGGCTGCTCCTGTCCTTGCCGCCGTGGGTGGCAAGGAGCTGCCCTACCTGTCCCCACCAGATAGGGACCGTGGTGGCTCATGGTTGGTGGCTACAGGGATTGTCTGCTTCTCACCATCGCCTGCCGCAGCCCCCCAAAACCATCCTTGGCCACCTAGTACCCCTCACAAACCCCAGCTGGGAGTGCATGCCCCATGCCAACCCCGTCTCTCTCCCCCAGGCCACTTGCGTCCACGGTCAACGATAAGCTGGAGCTGCAGGAGTGCCTGGAGCATGGCAGGATAGCAAAGGTCAGCCCCAGGAGGGGGGACGGCACGGTCAGGGGAGCGATGGGGTCCCACACCCCTTGGGCTGCAGGGGAGGGGTCCCGTGAAGGTGGAGGAGTATGAAGGAGGGACGTGGCAGTGGCTCCAGCACTGCGGGTGTCTCCCTGCCTGTGAACACCCCCCC
>NW_010393917.1:0-416 GCF_000710305.1 Buceros rhinoceros silvestris
ACAGCTCTGCAGGGGCACCAGGAGGGTTTGGCTTCCGCGTGTCTCAGCCTAGAGAAGATGAAGGCGGAGGGAGGATGCTTCTGCATGGAGGTGCCTGGCTGAGCAGGACCAAGAACAGCCCAGGTCCTAATATAAAGCAGCTGCTCTTGCAGCCTTCCCATCTCCTAGTTCACCGCCGCCACCATCTCCCCCTCTCTCCCATGCCTCCTTTCTCCTCCCAAGGGCTCCGGCACCAGCGATAGCATCATCGGGTGCTATCGGGGCCAGGTAAACAGGCTGGATCCACAGACAGATCTCCCCGTCCCAAGGGGAGGAGCCGAGGCGGGAGCACAGGATGGAGCAGGAGGGCGTCTCTCTTCTCCCGCCCGCCGCCCTGCACCGGGCGCAGAGGAGGCGGGGCACCCCCGTACCCCCGC
>NW_010393917.1:591-938 GCF_000710305.1 Buceros rhinoceros silvestris
GCTTCCCACTGAAAACTGTGTTCTATCCTTCTAAGTAGCTGCAGCTTACGGGATTTAAAAATTTATTTTATTCACGATGAAATCACTGTCACGGGGAATAGGCGACCGCAGAGCAGGGGAAGGCCGTGGAACGCCGTGCTCGCAAGGGCCGTATTTGCAAGTGTGGCGCAGTCTCACTACGGCGTTAGTCTAAATCACGAACCAAAATTTAAAATCACCCCAGCGGCTGCGTCACTGACATCTGACAGTATCCCCATCCCCTCCCCGGGGGTCCGCAGGCTCCTCCTCGACTCGCCAGCGCCGTAGAGGCACTGTGTGCGCCCACGGGTTCCGCTGCAGCGGCACCC
>NW_010393918.1:0-283 GCF_000710305.1 Buceros rhinoceros silvestris
AAGACGGGGACTCTGCCCCACGCCAGGAGCGGGGCCACTGCTGCCCCCCGCCCAGCTGCAGCTGGGTCTGTCTTTCAAGTGTTTACAACAAGAAAAAAAGGACAAAAAAAAATTAAAAAAAAGACAAAAAAGAAGGAAAAAAAAGAGAAAACCAACAAAAAAGAAAAAAAACCAAGCCACAACTGAAGCTTCGTGTTGACTGGCGTGTTCTTCGATTTGAGCTTCCCTGCCCCGGTGATGTTTACAGACTGGTCACTCTTTAACTCAGCTATAACCACTCAGA
>NW_010393919.1:0-5182 GCF_000710305.1 Buceros rhinoceros silvestris
TTGGGAACTGGATTCAAGAATGCACGGATTGTGATCGAAGGCAGAGTCAGATTGATGCAGAGGACAGACTCCTCTTCAGATGCTGTCCATTGAAGAAGAAGGCTTGACCCTTGTGACCCCTCAGCTTTATACTAAATATGATGTCTGTGGAATGGAACACCTTGCTGTTCATTTTAGGTCACCTGTCCTGTCTGCTCCTCCCTGCAGGTGCGGCCTCTCACTTACTGCACCCCCACTGTGGCACACAGGATTTAGCAGAGACCTTGGTCTCCACAGGAGCAAGTACAAGCAAGAGCCTTTCTGCAGACCAACCCCTGGTAGTAACTGTAAACATCAAGCATTGTCACTTCTAGCAGCCACTGTCTGCACAAATACACCGTTAGCTTCAGACAGTGCAGTCACTTAGCAGAGACTGAGCTGAAAAGTAAAATCACTGAACAGAATGAGTTCTGTTCTAACCCAAACCAGGACACTAATACAATAAGTATTCCATCTTCACCTTCAGCAAAGGTATAAACCTATAATAATTTCACTTATTCCAATGGATTCACTGCAAATTTGTCATTATGTATTGTGAAAGCAAAATGTGAACAATTGTTACTGTAGCTGTGTTAACACACTCAGCCCAGGTTGACGTTCACACTAAAGCTACTCTTTTAAGATCTGTTTTCATAGCTTGTAATGCTATGAAATCTCAAATGCTCCTCTAACTGAACAAATAGTCTTAAGTGTAGGACTTTTTGAGCTCTAATTAGCTGAGGTTTCTGCTTTTTTGACGTGTTCTTCACTACATATTCTCTTTTAACATCCAATAAAAATACGGATGTTGGGAGAAGTTCAGAAAAGAACAAGGAGAACAAATGCATGTAGGAAACACTAAAGATATGACAGTGAATTCATTTCAGTAACAGGAAGAAATTAGTATATATCACTGGTAGAAACAGAATGTAGGCAAGAAAGAAAATTTCATTAAACTGAGATACGAATAATTTTGAGTCTGAATTCTGAGCCTCCTCAGTGTTGTGGTTATGGATACTTCACTGTAGAGTCTACGCCTCTTGCAGTATACTTGCAGTATAACAAGTAAGTAACAACAGGAACAGTTGACAGCACTAGATGATTAAAAATACTATCTTAAACATACTGACTTCTTTTAGATCAGGCACCATTACTGATGTATGAGTATTTTCAGAGAAATGCACTACTGGAAACCTAGGCTGACGTTAAATCTGTTTAGTTGAGAATGTCATAAAATCTGTTAGAGTTGCATGCAAGCTGGCTGTATTAATCTATCGTTAGATTATATAAAAAGCACATCCTTAGCCAAAGGTTTTACTACTGTGAGTGCATCCAGACCTGAGTGACTAATATTGGTGACATTATAGCAATATGTGTAGACAAGATGATTGATATTTCTACTAGATCTGAGAAATTTCCCTGTTCTTCATTTGCTAAGTTTCACCACAAAATAAAAGCAATGATAGCTTAAACTTACAACTTCTACCGGAGCACTAGGTTTCATAACTGCACATAGAAATAAGCAAGTCCTGTTTGATATGGCACCTCGGTTTTTCTTAATAAATGCATAATAATTGAATTAGCTGACCTTAAAACAAATAACCAAAATACTAACTTCATCTTGGATTACTTACGTGATTAAAATTTCCAAGACATCTATGAAACAAATCAAAAGAACATTGTAATTTTATATTTTTGATGGTGTTACAATATTTATCGCTGCACAGAAACATAAGGCTCCATCAGATTGGATTAAAAACCTTCTGGTTTTAATAAAAAGTATTTGATATGTGCTACCATTCATAATATTAAAGACAGTGGCAACTACTTCTACTAGCTTCACACAAAAGAAATGTGTATACCAGTTTCTTTTTCACAGGTACTCATAAATCCCATTGTTATAACGTAAACTTAAAACACAATAAATAGTGTGTCAGTAACTTGTAGACCCAGTTTTAAAAGCATTGTTTTAAGTCCATTTAGACATTCATACATACATGGTTTACAAAAGATTAAATATATTAATCTTTCAGACTGGAAAACTAAGGCAGAGTGATTAAGGTCACTGTTTGCTAAAATTGTTGGATTCTCTTTGATATCCATACAAAATTGCTTCTCATCTTCATGTGCTGTTCCGTCTCAGCCTAAGCTTTCTTCTTTCCATAGCTTTGTCTTCCTTAGTGATAATGTCAGTCTCTTCTTCCTTTGCAGTAAGAAAATAGTCTCCCTCCCACATCATAATCAGAGAATCCAGAGGCACTTCTGTAAATAGCGGCTGCCATTCCATCTGATAAAATCCAGCTGAAATTTCAGACAGACTACCAAATCACACCTACGCTACAGATCTATCAAACTGCCTAGCTCACATATTCTGAGCATCTTCAGCAGGTGGGAAAGTGAAATCTCTAAGGAATACAGTACTGTATTTCCATATCCATTCCATTTACATTCAATGAAGAATTTCAGACCCAAACTGTAGCCATTGCAGATGCATGTGGAACATGGACAGTGGACAAAAAAATCATCTGTTTTTACTCCTGATTGACTAAAGATTTCATTCTCACCCTCGATATTTACAGTAAGTACACCAATGGACTTATTTCTGCTCTGACAGAAGCTTAATACTTAACATAGTAAAGAATCTCAGTATTGGCACTGATGCCAAGTTAATCCATTGGATAAAACTCTGTAACTGTCACCTGCTGTTTACGTAAAAGTTATATTACAATCTAGATTTGCACAGTTGACAAAACACTTTACCTTAGCAATGCCTCAGCAATAAAAATATGTTCAGTGAAGATTATGTATGTTGTGGTAATAGAGAGTGAAGGCTTTGGTTTAATATGAGCTATCAAGTACTGAAGAAAAACATACCCTAATTTGCTTTTCTTACTTAGAATGATTGTTAAAGACTAGGGTCTGAATCATGGGTCATCATCTACTGCCACCACCTGTGACTCCTCGAACTCTTCCATCAGCGCTGCCTCCAGACAATCCTAAACATCCACTGGACTGACTACGTGACTAACGTTGCTGTCCTTGAACAGGCAGAGGTCACCAGCATTGAGGCCATGTTGCTGAAAACGCAGCTGCGCTGGGCAGGGCACGTCTCCAGGACAGAGGGTCACCGCCTCCCTAAGATTGTGTTCTACGGTGAACTCGTCACCGGCTGCCTCAAGAGAAGAGCTCCAAAGAGGAAATATATGGACTCCCTGAAACAATACCTCAGCCTAGGCCATATTGACCAGCATCAGTGGTCCACCCTGGCCTCCAATTGGGAGATTTGGAGACACACCGTACATAACGCTGCTGCCTCCTTTGAGAGCACGCATAGAATCAGTCTCGAGGAGAAAAGACAGCGCAGAAAGAACCGTGCCTTGACTATACCACCCGAGAAGACCTTCCGCTGTGCTTTTTGCAACCAGACTTGCCTATCCCGCATTGGCCTTTTCAGCCATCAGCGCGCTTGCAGTAAGCGTGGGTAAAGCCCTTCCCAAATCTTCGTCCACAAAGCCAAGCCATGATGATGATGATGGAGTGCCATATGACTGAAAATACGAATTTTCCATTGAATGGTGTCCTGCGCAGAACAAGTAGTTCATTGTTAGCCATTGCATGTGTTTCTGTGGTCTTTGTGTTTAAATTATGCTTGTTTGTTTGTTCGTTTTTTTAATGCCTGACTGTAATAGGAAGAAAGCCATTTGTGATGCAATCATGAAATATCAGTTCATCAATATAAAAATATAGATATGTATGTATATATGTATGTATATATGTATATGCCCATAAACCTATCGTTAAAGGATACTACACACTTTGATACAGGACTTTTGTCTCTGGAAAGGAATTACCTAAGGCAACTGTTATCACTAATCTCTAGGGAAATATACCTACTCTCTCTTGTGTTACACAACTAACATTGTTCATACTGTTAGTATATTAACATTCAGAAGTGCTAAAAAAACTGGCTCCTAACTTTCTTCTGATTTTACTTATTAATCAAATAATGATCTGTTGAATCCATATGTGCACAAAATAGGTACTAGAAGACTCCATTCAAAAGTTTACTTAGAGAGCTCAACAAAAGCAAATAAAGATTTGAACTGGTTTTAATTTATTTCCAAATACATTTAACAGAATGATGTATTCTGGATGCATTTGAAAAAGTGCTTAATTTCTGTGGAAAAAAAGAAAATTTTAAAATTGTTTTAAATCTTTCAAACTTTCTTAGCTATCAAAAATAAAAGTTAACAGTTTAAATAAAAAATCAGACTGTTCTGCTTTATCAGACTGTTCAGCATTATTTAATTTAGTAGCATTATTCAAGAAATCAAAAATTCTCTTCCACGGCTTCAAATTAAAAAAATAAACAGTGATTAGCACAGAAATTATGAAAACTGATAACACAGATTATAAAATTCTTTGACATTGTCATAACAGATACAGTTATATTTTTCTCTGAGTCATACATTGTATTGTCTGCCTATGGCTGTCATCTACAGTAAACAGAAATGGTACCCTATGTGTTCCCCCCATATAGATAATGCATATGATAAACTAGAATTCAAGAATAGACCGTAAGGCAGAAAATCATGACAACGTGAACCTCGTCAGTCCATAAAGTTGGCAGGATAATTCAGTGTACAAGAAGGTACAGTTAGGAATGAATCCTTATTCTTCTTATTCAGTACTCATATAACTTGCTTAACACTAGCTATAATGATGCATTAAAATACAAAGTCTGGGCTCAATTAAATTCATTTCTTAAAAAAGGAATGACATTCATAATAGTAATACATTATAAAACTTGGTATAAATCTCTTTGAAAAGGTAATTAGTTTGGTCACAGCAAGCTTTAAAGAGAAACATAAGGAAGAGATCAACTAGTTCCAAAACCATTTTAATTAGAAACTAAATTTATATCAAGAACAGAGAACAAATGATAGACTGTATAAAGTTTTGAAAATCAATCAATGAATAGGGGCCATCAAAAAAACACAGATATTGTCTAGAAGCAGAATCTTATTAAAAACATTAAAAAAAAAACCCCTCCAATTACTCCATTAACAGATTTTTCCAGGTATGATTTTGTTTATTTGAATAATTCTTTGCTGGAGCTAAGAAGCTGCTTCCAGGATGAGGAGTAAGTGAAAATTATTAGAAA
>NW_010393920.1:0-360 GCF_000710305.1 Buceros rhinoceros silvestris
TGACAGATGTGCCCCCCCGCCACCCTAGAACCCAGCAGACCCATGATGGGCTTCCTGACCATGCAACCGGAGCCAGGCTGTGGCACACGCACAGGGACAACCCCCCTGGCATCTCCCGAGCCGGAGAGACGCCGCTGCAGCGCACAGCGGGAGCTCAGCTCCCACCGGTGCTGCCAGCTCCGCCCCACATCGCAGACCCATGATGGGCTTCCTGACCATGCAACCGGAGCCAGGCTGTGGCACACGCACAGGGACAACCCCCCTGGCATCTCCCGAGCCGGAGAGACGCCGCTGCAGCGCACAGCGGGAGCTCAGCTCCCACCGGTGCTGCCAGCTCCGCCCCACATCCCTGCGCTGCCC
>NW_010393920.1:755-983 GCF_000710305.1 Buceros rhinoceros silvestris
GGCAGGGCGGGGGAGGAACGTTCGCCCGGGTGCTCCCGCCGTGTCAGCAGAGGAGAAAGCGGTGCTCCCTGCGCCGGAGCACGTCACGGTGCTCCCCGGGGCTGGAAGCCCCGTGGTGGGGCCCATCCCCCTCCCCTCGCTCACCATCCACCACCTCTGGACATCGGGCGGCAGGTCCATGTTCTCCTTGGTCCATACTGGGGCGACGGTGCCGTCATAGCGGGCATC
>NW_010393921.1:0-9909 GCF_000710305.1 Buceros rhinoceros silvestris
CAGGCAAACCCAAAACCAACAGTCATCATGCCGGAGTTGGCTTCATGATTAAAAACTCCTTCACCTCTAAACTTGAACATTTGCCGACAGGTCATTCCGATCGCATTATCTCCTTACGCCTCCCACTACACAACAAGCAACACGTTGTTCTCTTCATATATGCCCCAACTCTGCAAGCTGACCCTGCAGAAAAAGACAAATTCTACACCGACCTGCGCCACCTCACTCAGAAGGTTCCTGCAGAAGATAAGATCGTAATCCTTGGTGACTTCAATGCCTGAGTAGGTAAGAACTCTGAAGCCTGGAAAGGAGTACTAGGCACACATGGAGTTGGAAACAGCACTGCCTCCATACAATCCTAAACATCCACTGGACTGACTACGTGACTAACGTTGCTGTCCTTGAACAGGCCGAGGTCACCAGCATTGAGGCCATGCTGCTGAAAACGCAGCTGCGCTGGGCAGGGCACGTCTCCAGGATGGAGATCACCGCCTCCCTAAGATTGTGTTCTACGGTGAACTCGCCACCGGCTGCCGCGAGAGAAGAGCCACAAAGAGGAGATATAAGGACTCCCTGAAACAACACCTCAGCCCAGGCCATACTGACCACCATCAGTGGTCCACCCTGGCCTCCAGTCGGGAGATTTGGAGACACACCATACATAACGCTGCTGCCTCCTTTGAGAGCATGCGTAGAATCAGTCTCGAGGAGAAAAGACAGCGCAGAAAGAACCGTGCCTCGACTGTACCACCCAAGGAGACCTTCTGGTGTGCTCTTTGCAACCGATCTTGCCTATCCCACATTGGCCTTTTCAGCCATGAGCGCGCTTGCAGTAAGCGTGGGGAAAGCCCTTCCCAAATCTTCGTCCGTGAAGCCAAGCCGTGATGATGATTCTTTAGTATGATCTCTTTCTCTGCAGAGACAGTCAAAACATGCAAAGAGAAAGAAAGTATAAACTGGCTGATGAAGACCGTGACAGGTGAGATGCTGTTGAAAGTGTAGTGAAAAATGAAGAGAGCAAGGACACCAAAGGAGGTTTTATTTTCTTGTCTGGACTAATGCACATTTCAGTTGTGTGTGGTGCATAGCATATAAATGAGATGTATTTGTAACACATAGCAAGATATAATAAATACAATAAATATAATATTCCTCTTTTAACAGAGGAAATGGGCAGGTTTATCTACACGGCATCCTTACTGCAGTGTTTCTAAAGGAAGGAATCTGTACCATTAGAAATTAACTTTGGTGAACCGAAACACAAATTCCCCAGGTGACCTGCTGGAACTCTGGACAGTTTTAATGTCCATATAGCACTTGTGCATTTTTCTACATGGCTTTTTTCTGGATACGTTGGAGTGTAACACCCTGGATTCCTAGGAGAAATTGTGCTGACAGCCCAAGGGGCTAAAGCAGGCTCAGTGGGATGCATTCCTGGTGCCATCAAAATCAGAGAAAGCTCTCTTCAGTCCCTCTCTCAGTGGGGCTTTACTCACAAGCCTCTGGACAAGGTCATGTGAGGCTCTGGGCATAGCAGTAGGAAAAATTTTGAAATCAACCCAAAGAGGAATAAAAAAAGAAAAAAGGAGGAATAAACTGGCAAATAATCCCATGTAAACATAATGTTGTACAGAGTAGGAGCAAATGATTCAATGAATGGGAATGGTATGGCTGGTTTGATGAGTTCAAGAAAATATCACAGAAAATACAAACAGCGCTCATGTTTCATGTCTCTGTAGCTCTCATTGTTTCTAAACATGCGTGGACCTCCAGTAGGCAATTCTATGCATCGCACATAGGGAAAAGCAGCCTACAATGAGAGTTAAGCAGCTGCAGAAATTCACACCAATGCTTTTCCCAAGGGCATCAGGAGTTTGGCATCATAACCCTGTAGACAGGAGGAGAGCTTCTGAGTGCACATACTGAAAGACGAAGGGTACCTGTTTCTGAAAAGTTGATGTCTCAAACTGAGAAGGAGTTGCATAATTTAAATGCAATAACTTTGATTTTCTCTTTTCCCATGCATGTCTGACTCAAAGAAGGGGTCTGTGGATGAGGGTCAGCCTGTTCTCCCCTCTGCATACCAGTTAAGGGTATTTAATTTATGTGCACCCCTGTTCTCAATTAATCTGGGAAAGAACGCTGACCATACGTCTTTTCAGTAGGTCTGAGTTCTTGACAAGTTTGGTTCACAAAATAGTATTTGTGTTACCTTGTTAGAGCACAACCTCCTCCAGCGCTTGACTTCTTTCTCTAGCTCATGGTGTGAAAGAAGAGTCGTCAAGATTAACTCGCAGATTCTAAGACATTCTAATTTTTTCTTTTGGCTACTTTCGAAACTTCGTTTTACATCGGAATGGCTTGATTGTCAAATGTATTCTCTGTCTAACAGTTGTGTGTTGTTGTAAATGTAACAACAAACATCAGTGAAAACCATAGCTCTCTTTCAACAAGTGATTAAATCTCTGGAGCAAACCATTGTTCCTATAACTTTTAACGTTTTATCTTATTTGAATTTGCATTTGTTTGAATTTAATTTGATACTGAAAAGATCCAGATATTTAACTATAATTAAATATTTATTCTAGATATCTAGCAGTTGCTTATTTTAGTAGCTATTATGTTGTAGATAACTGCAACCGAACATTTCTTTTCTAGTTTACAGTATTTAGTACATGAGTAATTATTCCAACATACATCCATAAGAGAGTACATGAATACAGGAACAATAATTCCTGTGGTTAAATTTTTGTGTGGTAAATATATCCTCGTGTTTAGGACTTGATAGAATACATAAGGCACAGAACGTGGTATGTATTACTTGCTCTTGTGTGGTCTAGTAGATCATTTCCACAGCTGAGAGCCCCTTGCCATTTAGTGAAGATACAATATAGTATTCTTCCATGACTATTTACGTTCCCTTTTTGCAGCAACTTCAAATGCACACATTAGGCATTTCTTCCCCCTCGTCCTTTTTGATCTCCTTGAAGACAAATTTTATTCTGGTGTCAAAATATTACACAGTCCACTCATTCATTACACACAGATCTTATTTACAGAAGTCTTGTTTATTATATGAGAAAAAGAGCATATTCCTGAAGAATGGTCATGGAAGAAAAGAAAAAAAAGTCTTTGGCTCTTTTATCTCACCAACGCCTTTGTGTGATTGGGGAAATGACTAGACAGTGTAGAAGAGAAAATCTGAGAAGCCCTGCAAAATTCAATGTTATTATTCTAGGTTTTCTGAGCAGGCAAGTTCTGCAGTCCTTTTGAAGCTCAATTATTACTCAACAGGAAGAGACAGAGGAGAAAGATTTTAAGTCCTCATTGGAAATGGAAGTTACAGGGGGACTGGATGTAAAGTAGAGATAATAAGACCTTTCTGTCACTGATCTAGCCAGAGAAGATGCTGCATACAATTCCTAAATGAGTACTTGGTTCAACCATATTTTAGATACAGTCCTCCGCAATTTCTCATTTGTAAAACCAGTCTGGATTTCCATGAGGGAAAATGCAGTTGTTCAAAACCAAGTAAAAATAACCTAAGGAACTGTAGTGCTTTTTGCACTGGTATTGATATGCTTCCACTTACAATGAGATTTTCCTTTGAGGATCTCAGAACACTGTAACCATGACTAAAACTTCACAATGACTATGCAAAATTCTTTAGGTTATTTCTAGAACAATCGGAATGATTTGCAGTCACAAAATGCTGATTTGTCAAAACGAGAATGGGCTTTGTAAAGATTTGTTTTGATAAGGTTGAGAGTGTTGGTTTGATAAGGTTGAAGTGCATGTTTTGACTTTTGTATCTGTCAGATCATATTATATGTGCTTACAAGAATGATAGATGTTCAACTGAGGGTCATAGAATTGTTTTGGCCCTAATGTAAGCAGACACTGAATTTTTTAAAAGTTTACTTTGAGATTTTGATAATGAAAATCTTCAGAAATTTAGTTTTGCAGGAACTTGGAGCTATCAAAATTTTGTTGCATTTCAAGATGGAAAGGAAATGCAATATTTTAACTTCCTTTTTTTTTAACTGAAAGATCTGAGGTTTTAGCAAAGGTAACTATGATATGAGATTTTCAGAACTTTGACCCTAGTTCTGTAAAGCTATTACATATGTTAAAATTTAAACACATATGTACCAAATATACAATGGGCAAACTCATGATCTAAATTATGTATTTGTTTCTCAAACTATCCCAGGATTTAGCAATACTAGCAATATACTTTTTTGTATAAGGATCTAAAAGGAGTAGGATATGGTCTTTTACTTCAAAGAGAGCCCCCGCATACCTAAAGTCAACAAAAGTGTGTTTTGTAGCTGGGTCTAGGTTTAGGGACAGAGTGGGCAGTAACTAAAGGGCGCTCATAGATGGCAGGTAACAACTCTCATCAGACATTTGAGAATGTATTAAAAAGTTATAATAGTGGGACGGGTAAGGATAAGGGGGGAAGAAAAGGCAGGTAAAGTCAAAAAGAGAGAGGAAGCCAATATCACAATTTACACGGACTTTAAGGCAGCTTGATAGAGAACACAAAGGGGGGGAAATGCTAATCTGCATGATCAGCAAGTACTGTGAAAAGGATAAGGTACTTGTACAGAGACAAAACAGGCTTAAGCGTTGAAGAAGAGGGTAATTTTGAACTTCAGAAAGAGGACTGCAACTAACGGGCTTCTACCAGGGTCATCATTAAAGACGATGTTGTCTGTTCGGTTTTTGTATCAGTGACCTACAATAGGTATTGCCACTCGCTGACAGAGCAGGAGCTAGAGTGAAAGACCAGTTGTCAACTGAAAATTGACTTAGACTAGAAAACTATGTGGTTTAGAGTAGAGCTGAGACTATTAGTGACAGAAATGAAATACGCGCATCGAGCAGATGTGCGATAGAAAACACTAATAAAGAGAAGGATCTCAATGAAGTAATCTAGAATAGAAAATTTGTTTATTAGATTCTACAGTTAAATAACTGAGCAAATTACCATAAATATAAGTTAGAATAGTATTTGCCAGAAGACAAATATTACTGAATATTCAAACAAATATTTGAATGTATATTACAAATAGATTTATGTAAATATATCCACACTAGAAAAACACTCCAACTGTAAAGCCAGCCCCAAACTTAAAGTAGAGTTAAGCAGCTCTCATTTTCTTGTTAACAGGAGAGAATAGGATGTGGTACTGCACACATTCAAGGCACATGTAAGGACCCCAAAAAAGGGAATGTCAGAACTTTTTTCTTGTACAAATGCATTGGGTCATCATTATAATACATGAATCAAGTGACCTCACAGTTTTGTGGGGTTTTTGCTATTCATCATCAATATTTTCTTGTTCTACATTTTGTGAAGCAGTTAGAAATGCAAAATCTTCTCGTATTTTCAAAAACTGAAGAAGTTATGTTATCTGTGCTTATTTTACCTTTCAGATCATTTGCAAAAATGGCATATTTTTCTGTTGATAATAAAGCACCTTAAACAATTAATGGTGTCACTTATTAATCTGAATTTATAAACACAAATGTAATATATAATTCACATTATATAATTACTGCATAAGATAATATAAATTTTCGTATCGTGGAAGCTTTTAAATTATGATGAAATTTTCTGTACTGCAAACTGCTCTTGGCTAAAATCTTTTCTTTTCAAATACATAAGCTGAAAATCGTTTCACTCTTTGACCTGTGAGCCAAGCTCCCCAAAGCCTGATGCAAATTAAACTGGCTGAGTTATAAATATCTCTGGAACTAGATTTATAATGGAAACACAACCAGATTCTTCACTACAGCCATACTCATGGGGGCTTTTAAGGCAGTTTATAGAGCTATCAGCACCAAACTATAAGTTAATGAGGAGGAGCAATTGACTCTAATAAAGCACCCCTAAACAAGACGAGAGCATTACAAATGCAAGAGCCGAAAGTTCCTCTTTGTGTTTCCATTAGCTGTGTCCCTGTACACAGCTTCTTTGTTCCTCACTCTGCTTCAGGAAAACATTGCCTTAGCTTCTTCTATTTTCATGCACTGAGTTCACTAAGTACACTTTTTAGGGCTGAGTGGGGGGGTGGACTGTGAAACCTGAGGTTAGAAACCAGTTGTCAAAAAACAATTTGCTATTCTCATCTAATCTCAGCCTTCCCTCTGTTCTCCTTATTTTTACGTGACTGGGAATGCACCATAGGGTGACATCAAGCTGAAGTTAGAAATGGCTCCATTTGACTTCGGTGCCTTTTCACATCAATCTACTGCTGCAAGTTTTACTGTTAACATTTGAACCTGCCACAGAGTACAGGTGTCTCTGGCAGACAAACAGCACTTGAGAAAAAAGTCGTGGTCTAGTTAATGTCAGGGTGTAGGGGCAATGTCGATAAGGGGGGCAATTACCATTATTGCAGTCATACAGAGGTATCGCTAAGTAAATTTAATACGTGCTATGACTGTTGTTACAAAGCCAGCGTTCACCGGAGAAGAGATAACATAAATATTCTTCTCAGCTGAGAGACGATTGCTGACAGCTCAGAGTCGTCAGGTGTTTCTTTTCCATCCAGAAGTCATTGCACTCTGTTTTGGAAAAGATACTTCAAATACTGAGATTGAGTGAAACTCATTGATAAAAAATGGTGCCGAATGTAAATGTGTGCACCTTTGAACTCACCTTGATTATTTTACACTGGAACACATATGCTGCAGGAAGTGTTAAACACATCCTGTGTATCTGAAACATGAATCAAGAACTAAGCAAATGATGGAGTAAACCCCTCAATAATTTTTTTTCCCTTCTTGTTCGCTATGTATATTCTCTTTTCTGAACTTCATACATACACTTCTTAGCAAGAGCAATGAAGAGATAATTTGGACAAGATGCCTGCTTCATAAAAAGATGTGTATAGTCTTCATGTATCTGGCTTAAATTAGTGAGTGGTTTAAGGATGTGAAATAATTTGTTTGTATAACTTCAAACCCTCTCAAATATGATTATTTGAAATGCAGTAGCACACAGACCCTCTTAAAACGAGACCTCCCTTTGGGATCCCTGAAGCTTGTGCTTTCTGTCACCTTCGCTTGCAGGATTGCTGTCACCTTGGTTTTCTATCTCTGCTTAGCCTTCTGTGGCAGTGAACTGGGACAGGCGACAGGTATAGCTAGTATATAGAGGGTGGCTATGCTGTTTCACAGTTTTGCTCTAGACTGTAACAAACGCACGAGCCTTCAGGATGCAGGAACTGAAATCCCCTTTGACAAAATGGGGTTGTGCTGAAATGTTTTCTCCATTCCAGGCCAAGATATGATTTGTTACGGCCTCCTTTCCTGTGCACAGGGAATGAAAAGTGAAAATACAGACCTTAAGCAATCTGCATTTCTCAGTTTTCTTTGGTCAGATCCCCCTGGAGTCCTCAGCTAAGAATGCGACAACAGTTTTTAGTCATAAAAATACGGACAACAGGTTAGCCTCAGCAGTGCTGCCAAGGTGGTGTCTGCTGTGTGCCTGCTCGGGACAGCGTTTATGGGAAGCCCACTCAACTGGTCTTTCATTAGTGTGTCTGCTCCCAAAATACGTTACGTTGGAGGACTCGCTGATGCAGACAGAGATTGCTCTCTACCCATGATTACAGATGTGGACCTTTGCCTTCTCCAGGAACAAGCATCCACCGATGGCAGGGAACGTGCTCAAAGTCCACCTTCTCCAGCTTCTTCTGTCCCTTGGAGGCGAGTGTCCACAATCTGCTGAGGGATTAAAGCACCAGTCCGAAGAAGTGTGACCGGCTGGGGGAAGGGGATGGGACATGGCTGCAGCCCTCGGAGGAAGCACTGCTGTTAACACGGGTGCTCATACCTGGCACTCCTGTGCTGCTAGCTGGGAGCTGTGCACGTTATGGCTGTAGCAGCAAAAAGCTTCTATGCGACTGATACATAAACCGCTCTATTGGATACACCATGCAGAACTCCTTAAAATAAGGAATCTGACTTAATTCAAGCATCGTTTTCACCCTGCTGTGTCTATAGGAAAAGACCAAGACCCTTAGATGTTATTACAGATTCTTTTGAGTTTTAATCCTACAATTATTTGTATAATGGTGATGAGAGAGAAAAACAATCCTTCAGCATGTCTGCTGGGCTCTTCAGACACAGCATGTTCATAGACTTACTCTATATAATTCATACGCTGCATAATTGCAGTGGAGGAAAAAAGAGAAAATTGCACATTTAAGCTAAATTAAATTTAGAACCTCTAATATGTCAGTTCACAGAAGGCATGTACACGTTTAAATAGGACTGCTGCTTTGGAAAACAAGTAGCTCTGAAGTACATCTACTTGTTGGCTCTTGACTCCATGCAGTTCCATTAGGTAATGTTTTAAAAATAAAGCCACTTAATGATGAATGTTCATAAATGAAAAATGCATATTCCCCATAAAACACTTGTTATACAGCGGTGCCCACCTATTTTTAGCACACCAAAAAAAAAAAAAAAAAAAAAAAAAAAAAAAAAAATCACATTAATCCATATTGTTGTGAAACTCCTGATCTGCCCTTGAATGTCCTTTCTAGGATTTTAAATAATCGGTCTTACAAGGCAGCCTTCTTATTTTACAAGTTCCTAGTTTTTTAATAGACAGCTAAAAAGTAGAGGAGCAACAAACACAGAAGGACTGAGGTTTGAGGTGCTTTAATAACAGCATAAAATTTCTTCATCGGTAATTGTATGACTAACAGTTAAGAGTTCTTAATTCCCTTAAGGAAATTTAAGTGTTGGATTGACAAAGATAGTCCGATTACAGAGCCAGCGTTTCTACAGTGACAGACCAGGCAGAAGGTGTTCTCAGTAAGGGACCACTGTTATTAAATACACTGTCACAGAAAATTAGGCCGAAAGCAGATCACGCCTAAAGAGACTGCACAGCAAGACACACCCTTTTAAATTAGACTGTCCTCCTGCGCTCCGCAGAGTTTGTTCTGTGCTGGAGTTTAATTTAATTCAATGCAACTCTTGCTGTAGTCAACCTTTTGGCTTCCACCATCTTTTCTCTCATGTTTTGCATCTTACAGAGACTATTTTTAAAGTTAATTAGCTTATCCAAAATAAAGCAGGGAAAGATGCAAATGACAAACTAACATTTAAAACACTGTCATAGGAAATAAACTATACAGTGGTAGCTGTTAATTTTATTCTATAGTAACTACTTTTCTGAGAAAAAGGAAAGGATTCTCAAGAAAATTATTTTGAAATATTTATTTACATAGGCTCCCTAAAATTATTCTTTTTCCCTCCTAAAATTAAGTACTAAATACGGAATTGAAACATTAGATAATTAGAGGGTTGTGGAAACACGAGAGCTAAGCAGAATGATTTTGCAAAGATGAATCTTGACCAACCAACAGAGTATCTACTGTCGGGATTTCACTTGGCCCCAATCCTGTAAGCTTCCTGCTCTGTGGAAGCAACCTTTGTGCTCATTAAAATATAAAGTAGATCTTCTATACAAGAAGATTTGATTAATTAATAAATACCTTAAGAAAAGCTATGGATACCATGATACAGGATCCACTTACAGGTCTTGGTAAACCCTAGGAAATACACAGTATGGTTGATTATTATCCATTCATCATTAAAGTAGTACTTGCACACCTTAGCCCTACCTCTGTGCTAGGCACTGCACAACTGTCCTGAAACAGCCAGTTCTTGTCCCCAGAGATATATAATCCCAACTAACAAAATACAACTAGACCAGGAGAAAAAAACATTGATGAAGATCTCACTAACTGCAGCTCAAAAGGAAAACAATACACCCCAAGACCTCAGGCAAGGGCTAATTTGTTGGCTTCTGGGAATTCTGGTTTTATGTACCTACCTTCCCTATGGGCATAATGCAAACGAACTGTTTCCGAGATGCAA
>NW_010393921.1:9998-12077 GCF_000710305.1 Buceros rhinoceros silvestris
CTGCTGCGTACATGACGAACCTGAAAGGAGTAGAGTCAGGCCAGGCCAGAGTTGCTCCTGTATGTAAGCAGAAGAGAAACGTGCTAGGAGAACCTGCAGTGTCAAAAGGAACCATCGGAAAACAGTTCGAGAGTAACATAATGGACCAACCATCAGGTTGTCTCCTAAAGCCGGTGTAACTTGCCTGTGAACAGGGGAAAATTCTGACAACATTCTTCTTAAGAAAGCTGAAATTAATGATCTAGCTGAAAATGCTGTGAAATAAAGGCAACCGTTTGAAAGCTTTAGTCAACAAGAAGCTGTCCATGGTTTGTCATGAAACACTTACCAAGTCAGGTTCTACGCAGCCCTGTCCTGCATCTGATTCTGAAGAATCTTTTCATTTGCTGCTTGTATAACAAAACACACTATTAAACTTTCAGACGACACAAAAAGGAGCAAAAACTTCAGAGTATAGGATTAGGAGTTAAAGAGTTCTTGTGGAATTATATAAATGGTCTGAAATACAATAAGAAACATTTCAGCAGAGATGCATGGTAAGTATTCCACTTAAACAGATATAATCAACTGCACCCGATTACAGGAGGACTACTGATATGGTAGGCGGTAACTCTACAAAAATAACTTAATGGATTGCAAACTCAACATGAGTAAAATCAACAATAGTTACAGCTGGAACAAAACAAATTTCATGCTGAAATGCACAAATAGGAGTGCCATATATACAAAATATGAAGTAATCCCTCCATTCTGCTCCTCACTGATGAAATCCATGCCCAGCTCGAGGCATCACTTCCCTGGAAAAATATGAAACCAACACAGAGAGCAAGGAGGAAATCATCAGGGATCCAGAAACATGGTTTATATGAAAATATGGACTTGGCTCTTCTTAGAGAGTACTGAGACACACATGATGCTGTCTTCAAGCATACATAAGGCATGTAGAAAATAATCTGTTTTTCATATCCTTGGTCAGCAGAACAAAAATTAGCAAGCTTCAACTGGGTAACGGAACACATGGTCAGACACCAGAAAAAAGCTTCCTCGCTCTAGAGACTGAACCATTTATTTTACGATCAAGTAGATGTTACAGGCCTGAATCTAGGGCTTGCTCTAGGCTGTTTGGGCACAAGGAAAATGCTCACCCTTTGTGGTACAGCTTGCCTCTGCTGCCAAATGATACATCACTGGGCCAGTCTTGCACCCACCTCTTGCCTGTCCACCAAGCCAGCTCTTGCACGCCCCGCCTGGGAAGAGGCAAAGCAAAAAATGATGCTGCGTGTAGGCAGGAAAATGTCTTGAAAGCCTCCACCTCCTGCAGGGTTGGTTGAAATTATCCTCCATTTCATCTGTGACCTCAGGAACTGTAGATGATGTTCTTCATTACTCCTTAATGTGGAGCATTTTTTCTTTCATGTCGCCAAACAGGTTTTGTATTGACCTTGGAGAGTCCGACTGGGTAAAATCCCTATCGGGTGCAACACCCCACTCGTGCAACTTCAGCGCCTGAGAGTTGCCATACTGCAGCTTTTATGCACGTTTGAATGCACCGGGTACTGCTGGGCTGCTTTAGATCAACATTTTTCTAACTGGAAACTATTTTTGGAAGGCCGAATATTGTCCAGGGAATGCAGTTCGTTCGCATTCACCGGCAGGCTGTTTGTATCTGTTTATTAATCAGTTTGAAAAACACAAAAGCAACAACAACAAAACACTTCTGTATCTTGTCAACCTCACCTGGCATTTACAGAGAAAAGCCCAGAAGTGTCAGGACATATCTGGCCAAGTGGCAGGCTTGTGTGTCTTATTAAGCAGCAAATATACAAGTTTCTTCTAATGCTTAAGATTTTCTGGCCAATATCTGTACTAGTCTCATTTCAAAAAACCAAATAGCTCACACCAAGAAAAGTATAGATTAGTTAAAAGTGTTTGGAAAACAGACCCCCTTAGATCGATATTTTGTTTATGAAAGAAACAAAATACGAAGTTATGAGCAGTTTTTGTGCTTTCCATAAATCAAGAGCCAGGAAAACAGTTTAAGGTTTTTCGTATTTTTAAAAAAAAAAAAAAAAACAAAAA
>NW_010393922.1:0-5204 GCF_000710305.1 Buceros rhinoceros silvestris
ATCTCGGTTGTCGAGCTGCCGAGTGCCGGGCAGGGAAGGCGCAGCTTTGTCTTCACGGTTTGTGCTCGGACAGAAGCAGCTGTGACCCCCGAAACCGCTCCTGCTGCAGCCGCGATGGTGGCCAAGGATTATCCTTTCTACCTTTCTGTCAAGAGGGCAAACTGTTCCTTGGAAGTGCCGACAGTGACCAGCCCAGCTAAAGAGACGGAGGTACTTAATCTACCGGTGATACAGTTGCAACTTTATTGTTCCTTATAGTGTGATCTGTATTGCTTTGCGGAAGAGTCATGTGCTCTGAAAATAGGCTTCTCTGTATAGATACCTGGTTTGTGCAGGCATCCTTTTCTGCCTTCTCTAGGTATTGAACTTGCCTTTGGAATGAGGCAAGGAACAAAGAAATCAGATTTTTTGTCACGTATCACTTTAAGGAATTAAAATTAATCTTTTAAGTAGCTAATTGAGAAATACCTGTTGTAGATATGTAGTTTAAAGTGATTTGTATGCATTATATTCCAGGGCTAACCATTAGTTACAATTTGTTAAACTTATGTAGGAACTGGGACGGAATACAGAAAATGGTTTCTTAAAGCATTATCTGTCTTTTCCTTATTAGTAATAACCAAGAAATTAATCCAACAATGCAGTTAACTTTTCAGTTAACTCTGCCCTATGAGCAGGTTGACTACTCTGTGTCTTAAAAAGCATTAAATCTTTTCAAGTGATGTTAGAAATCTTCTTCATTAACCCAAACTCACCATACTCATTTGCAAAATTTTCATAAATGGTGGAGTGTTTCAGGAATAAATGTTTGTAAAGGCATGAATATTTCATACTTCAGGTTAATGTTGTTCTGTGTGCGTGTTTGAAAAGAAAACAGCGTCCTTAAGGATTCTGTCTAGCTTCGCTGGAGGGAGGATAAAATTTTTCTCTGCAAGTTTTTATCACTCGAATATTTAGCTTCTTAATTAGTCTTGTTTGCTGAGTAACTTGAAGACAGCTTGCTAAACTGGAAGTATTTAATACAACTACATCAAAGATTAATTACCTCGAGCAGTTCTGTGGATCTAAGGTAAAACTAACATGAGTCAAGTGATCCTGTTTAGTAACGATGCTTAAGCTAAGAACTTACAAGAAGATGCTGCACTCTCGCTTTTCAGTGTCCTTTTGCATAAAGGGATTTAATTATTGAAGTTAATGAAGGTGGAATGTTTTTAACTGTAAAGTTACTTTGGAAAGTAGCAACCCGAGTGTGTGTATGTGTACGTTGGCACCTGTGGAAAACACAAGCTGCTAAGTACCAAATGGTTCTCTTTAGGGTACTCATTTTATTAACTATAATATTAAAGAAATCAGTTTTTAGCTTTTACTGTGTGAAGATGTTTTTCTGAATGATTAAATTATTAAATCTGAAGAGTTGGAGTGTTGCTGTCTCACAGTTAGGGAGGGTACCTTGATTACAGTCAAATTCCAAAGAAAAAGCCCCAATTGAAAGCTTAGAGTGTGAGGAATTATCTAGTAACAGATGTGCTCAATCAGAATTACAATGTGCAAACAGTTGTTTTTTGACTTGTAATGTTTCAGTTTGTGTTTTATATGCATAAGAAAATACAATCTATGCTTTCAGGCTGTTTTTTGAGAGTACGATGGACTTTGAACATTCTGAAAAGTAAACTTAGCCATTCTGTTTGTTAGGAGGGGTATGAAAAGACCACCTGCCACTCCAAAAATTTGGTTAAGGAAGCAGAAATAAATATTAGCCTTGAGGTGAGGCATTATAAGGATAGATGTACGCAGCCTGTCAGTATGGGAGGGGAAATCCACATTTCTTCTCAAGCCCTGCTGTTAAGCTGTTCATCCACCTTTTAGTATTTACAAGGCTAAATAAAGCTGTTGGGCGCCTTCTACCACAACTTTGTGTCACTACATCAGAAAGCAAGCTTGCTCGTTATGCTAGCTAGCTTGTTACGATTTCTGGTTTTGAAACCTGAGTTTCATTTTAAATACTAACATGTGAAGTTGGCTGACTTATTTAACAACCTATCTTGTTTGTTATTGTTGATAGGTGTGGAAGAGAATGGATTTTCTGCTATATAGATGTTACAGTTTTTGTTTTATACCAGAACCCATGATTATAAAATATTTCCTCTGGTTTTATTGAACAGCAATCTTTTAGTGTTTGTTTTGAACAAATAGAAAATATATTGAGAAAGATCAAGTACAATTCTACACTACATGGGACTGAAATCCAGCAAAAATCTCGAACATATTCTGTATTGTTGAAATTTCCCCAGATTCCCAGCTGGAGGTCTCTGGGTAACAAGCTGAAGCTTCTTGGCAATAAATAAATTCATCCTTATTCTTGGGTTTCACTTGCAGCTGGCAGAGTAACTGCAGAAAACTAGGGATGCTTCTGAAGAACAAGTCGGTGGCACAAAAGAGAGCAGATGTTTTCTGCTTACAGTTTGTTCTTTAAGCCACACCACCTTCCTTGGCATAAACTTCGTAGAAGTAGCAGTCACACAACAATGACAAATGAAATGTCCAAAAGTATGTGAAAAGTAAAAGTCGGGATTCTGAGAAAAGGCTGGTGTGTACCTCTAGTCAAAGTACAGTTATCATAGTTCTTTCTAAATGTAGTTTAAGAGCAACAGAACACTGCAGTGCCTGAGGAATGAGTTAACATAGGAAATACTGTAAGGCCTTTACATACACCATTGCATACCCCACGTAAAATGCTGTAGTGCAGTTCTAGGTGTCAGTGGTACAGAGGTGTTGGGCTCTTTCCAGTTTTTTCATAATTTAAAAATACCATCATCGCGGCTTGGCTTTGCGAACGAAGATCTGGGAAGGGCTTTTCCCACGCTCACTGCAGGTGATGAGTGCACCCTTCGGGGCTGCGCAGTGGATTTTTTAGGTGAGGCGCAGCGTGTGTGGAACTGGCTCCACCCTTTACACCTGAGGTCCATCTGCCAGGGCCGAGCGAGCCTGGACGGTGACAGTGAAGTCCTCGAGTCGTAGGTTTGGTTAGAGTGTCCTTCTCTGAGATGGATGAGCCTTACAGGGCTAAACGAGCTCCATCTGCCCGGGTTTGGGGTCAGAGTTGTCCTTCTCCTAGGACGGCTGCCCGAAGGCTAGTGAGCCCATCCTGCCCGTAAATAGTAAACAGTTAGTAAAATTTCACTTGCTTTGAGCTATAAGGAGCCTCTCATCTTTCGCAATGATACATACCATTTTCTCTGTTTCGCTGGTTAAAGCAACTCCCTTACCGCCCCTCCTAAAAGAAACAATGCAAAGCTCAGTCCGTGGATGGGCAGCAGATAAGAAAGAGCATGAACAATCACAGATTGAGGTTTAAAGCTCTGCCTGTGAAGTCATGGGAAGGAAGACATTAATTCCTCAGAGTAAGGATGTGCTGTTCTGCTGCACAGGAATTAATACAGTGCCCGGGTTCAGGCTCGAAGAACTTCAGTGGTGGCACAGAATCCCTTTGCATCTCCTGTATTTTGTATGTCTGCTTACATCCCTTACATTGCAGAAGTCTTAGACCTAGGAGCCAGGAGTGTTTCCAGCCTGTCTCTTGTTGTCTCCTGATGTCCTCGCTGTTTTGGTGTGCAGGAGGTCTGGGCTGCCTGGGGCTCAGGACCGAGTTTAATTCGACATGGGGAGTGCAGGAAGGCTGACCTGAAGGTAACCCACAGGCCTCTAGGCCACAGCACGTCATGAACCTGAGAACCAGGCATGGAGCCAGGGGGAGAGGGGCCAAAAAATTAGGAGATAAACTGCAAGTCTCATGAAATTTGTTTGATCTTCCTAAATGTATGTGTTCGATTTTTGATGAGATGTTAGCAAGTTGGAGTTCTGATAATTTCCGGTAAGTTCGTGTGCAGTCTGACTGCAGTGAGTTGGATGTGGAAACATGTCAAACCCCCGCTCGGAACTGCTGATCTGTTCTGCTTATGAAACGAACAGCTTGCCTTCATTTTTCCGTTCAGTAACTCGCTGTATGATGTCTGCCTCTTAATTGGCAGTCGAGCTTCATATCCAGTTTGTTCCAGAATGGAAAAGGTCTTTCTTAGGTAGTCTGGACAAGTTGCTTCTAATGAGAGGAAATGCAGAATTTAATCAACTCTACATTAGTTGTCTGGGTTTTTCAGAGTTTCTGTTGCTTGTGTTAATTCACCTCAGTGTGAGGTTTTTCTGTTAATTGGTCTTCATTTCCTAGCTCCTGGTAGATATATTGATTTCTGGATATTGCAGACAAATGAACGATCAGATTGCTGGATGCAGCTAGTCCTTATGTTACTAATACCTCAGTGGTTCTGTCTTGCATATGGCAAAGGAAATCGAAGGTCTGAAGGGTGGTGACTGAGGCAGGCAGCCTGTTTGCGGCAAGGAGCCAGTCTCTGATGACCACACGATGTGTTAGTGCATTGCAAACTTCAGATGACTTTCTTCAGCTGGGACCTTCACCCCTTCTCTATGGCTTTTCATTGAATGCCAACTATACTTTGAGGTTCCTTCTTTATAACACTGTGATCAAAACATAATGTCTCTGGATTTCGCTTTATTTGCTTTCTGGTTTTGAGGAGTCTGGCAGAGGAGGAATAACAAATCTTCTGCTCCGGTCGGAGAGTGCAGGTGGTGGATGGATTTGAAGGAATGTTGTATTACTGATACAGGGTTTATTGGATGATCTAGTTGCCTTTATGTATCGATTTAGTTTAAACCACTTAATAAATCATTCTTGTGATGCTGGCAGTTTTACTGGTGGGACGCCTCTCCCAGGTTTTAGGCTGGATTTGTGTGAATGCTCAGTTGCCTTTGTGCAACACTGAACTATACTTAGACTGCTTTAGTGTCCCCTACTTGGTTTTTCTTGTCCTTCAGCCTCAGCTCTAGAAGAGTGAATGTTCTAGAATTTCCTGATCAGACTACTTCTGAGATACTATGAAGCAAAAGCGAATATTCTGCTGTTTCAAGTATTTAAAAAAATAGTCTTTATTAGTGCCAGTAACAATCGAGAGCATTTGTCTAGTTTTAGATCTGCTTCTCTGAAGGTGCAGTAAGCCTGAAATGCCTGGCTTAATTAATTTTTGGGGTTAGGTGCTGAAGTAGAGGCTGTTGCAACATAGGTTGTTCCTTCTATTTTAACATTGTGTTTTGTGCGGGGTGTTTTTGGTTGGGTGTGTTGGTTTTTTGTTTTG
>NW_010393922.1:5505-33876 GCF_000710305.1 Buceros rhinoceros silvestris
GAAGGTTAAACACTGATAACATCCTGTGGAACAGAGTTTGATTTTTTTTTTAAATTTTTTTATTAAACTCCAAGTTTTTGGGGCATTTATTAGAACTGTTTAATCGCAGGCCAATTTAACTAGTAGCAGACTAATAAAAATAATAAAGTTGGGCATCCTGCCATGACAAATATTGACGTACCCTTACAAAGTTGATTAAAACTTAATAACCTTTAAAATATAGGAGTATGGAAATTTAGTCTGTTACATGAAGTCTGAAACAAAATGATTTTGTTTTAGTTTGCTGGCACTGCTTGTGAATTAGGTTTGAAACAAAGGTTACTGTACTGTTTCAATTTATGGTGTCTTCCATTTATTACACTGTTAACTCTTTTGAGACTAATTTAAGTTAAAATGTTTTGCACTAACAAATGTTCTCCTAGCACAGAGTGGATGCTTTGGTTACCTGGTGCTCTTGATTCACAAACAGAAAGTGCATCAAAGTGCATTTTTTACAAAATTTCAAGCAAGTTAGCAACCCCAAATCTAGAATTCCTATTTAAACAATTATCTTGGAACTTGTTGAACTCCAGTTAGGATGTTTTTAACAAGCATTGCCAGTTTCAGCTGGTTTCTATGTGCATTGAGAGAAGGTTAGTTTGCCTTTGAAGGTAAATGGAGAACATTTATGCCAAGATTCTGTACCAGCTTTCACACAAAACTTACCTTCTGGTTGCCTTAAAAATCTCTGTAAATTCCTTTTATTGAGTTTGTTTTTAAATGCAATCAGAAAAATTAACACAATGTGGTCACAGTAGTGCTGTGCATGGGCTGAAGGCACAAGTGTAATGACCCCTCAGGGAAATATTTTCCCTTGTTTGTCAAATTCAGCACGAGTTTTCCGACATGGAGACTGTTGCTGAAGTTTCTGATAAGAGATGGGAGTTGTGGAAAAACAATCATACCAACAGTGAGCATACATTTTCTTTCACTGTTCACTGGGAGGAGATCAGTGGCTGAGCTGGTCAGAGCGAAGAGTACAAGAATTTTGAAGTGAGGTGCTGAACAAGTGAAGACCTTTTATACGGGTCTAGAATGCTACTCAGTGCTCTTCGCTGTGTGTTATCCAGTCATTGGTGCTGCTGTTATTAGGGCATTATAAAGGGAACCTGGCCTTGTTCTTGTTGTTTCCTTTCCTTCTGTTAGTTAGAAAATTCAATCCAGTCTTTTGCTAGAGTAATTTATCTATCAAAGTGTGATAATTAAGCCGTTGGGTGGCCTTCTTGAATAACAGTGTGTAGAAAACTAATCAATGTTATTAAATGGATTTTAACTCACTCTGCTTTGAACTTTGGGAAAATTCCATTCTTTACATATAGTAACAAAAAGAGTTGTTTTATTTTGTGGATGAAGAACACGAGAAGTATTAGCTTCTTTTCCCAAATAGCCTCCTAGAAGCTTTTGTGTCTGTGTCGTGTGTTATCAGATACAATATATCCAATTATTAGGTGCTGGTTTCACTAATGAAGAAATACAAATAATATCAACTTAGTTGTCAGTACATTGCAACTGATATAAATGCCTGATTTTTCGAAGGGTCTTCTGCTTTAACATGTTTCTGTGGGTGTGGAATGCTTAGCTTGCCCCAGGAATGGGTGCTCTGTGTGCTAAGATTCAGGCTGTTGAATGGTAATCCATGCGTGTTAGAGCACAAAATAATCATCTAAATGTTACCTTTTTGACAAGATGATGTAATTTTGAAATGACTATAGTACAGATTTAAAAAGTGACATCTTATTCGGTTATGCACAGCAAAGAGACTCAAATTTTACTGAAGAGGGAGTTGGCAGAAGTTCCTCAGAAGGGTATGGCTTCCTGGTAGCACTGTAGCTGAAGCTATATACACGGCATTTCCAGCCTTAACTTTCTGCTTTCTGAATTCAAATGTTACCAAAGTCATCTTGAGTTCAAATATACAGTTCCCTCCAAAAGCCATCTGCTCTTTGTTCTAGCCTAGTCAGGTCTTAGTTTGACTTCCCTTTACTGTTCTGCCTTTGAAGTTCCTGCACTCATGTTTCCCTCAGCTTTATTTAGCCTTATATCAAATTTAAAGCCCTGTCAGATTAACATTACTTGTTCACATATACCAGCTCCACGTTTTGGAAACTCTGCCAAACTGTAGTCTGGATCTTTTGTGTTCTGACTTACTTCCCCTGTTGTTTTGGCAAGCCTTCATGACTCTGAAAATGCAGTCTAACATTTTATAATTTCAAAACTCTGAAAGTATTTTTCAATAGCAGTAATAACAACTTTAAAAGGCCAGGCAAAACATCGTAACTCCTGAATTTTTTCTGGCGTAAGTTGGTCCAATTCCCAGTCTGGACAGGTGATGGCTGTTGAAAGTGGATCCAGCCACTAAATCATATCTCTCAATCCTGTCTGCTTCTAAGTTCCCTGAGCTGGGAGGGGGATCAGGAGGGAAGGAGGAGTGATGACTTTGGGTAGCTCTGAGCCTTCTGAGCATGCTCAGAGGTACAGCCGTGGAATCTGGTGTTCATTCAGCTTGGGCAGTACGTCCTTACTGGAGCCTCTTCATGCTGGACAGACACTGGAGTCACACAGGCCTTCGTTCCTGTGTGCTTACATTCATACCCCTAAAGATTTTATGATTTTGGGACCCCTGGTTAACTGGAAAATCAGGTACTTTGTTTTCAGAGACACGTTAGTAAAATAATGAACACGTGCTAGGTGTTCCTAACTGCAAGCAGTTTTATTTACTTATTTTTTAAAAGAATAAATTGAAGAGGCTTGGCAAGCAGCATCTGGAATGCAGCTCCCTGATCTTATTGGACTAACGTGTAACTGCAGATTCAGTCAGTATCTCCGTGTACAGCAGAAGAGTCCACGCACTCTCTCTGATCTGTTGGTTGTGAAGAACGGAGCCCTTGGTGAGAAAAACAACCATTTGTTTTTTCTCTGTCCAGATCATTGGTCTCAATAGTTTGTTCACCTTCTCTGTGGTGCTGGTTTGAGAGGTGACAGTGAAGTATTGATGAAAGGGGAGGCAGAGGCAGAATGGACATAGACCATGCAACAGAAATATTGTGATCGAGTGTCTTAATAGTTTCAATGTATCTCACAGTTTCAGAACTGCCCCGGTAGTGCTATATTTTCATTGCACAGTCAAAGCCTTACCTGCACAAACTTTATTATTCCACAATGGAGGAGGTGACTCAGTGCTGATTGCTCCTGTTGTTAGTTTTGTCTGAAGGTGATGACACCTGCAGCACCGAGGTTTGGTGAGTTTTTGTTTCCAGCTAGGTATCTTAACCTACCAGACAGTTTCTAATGCAGGGTGAAAATCATGTTAGAAGGGTTTGGAAAGTTTTCCCTGTAATTAAGAACTTATGATTAACAAGATTCACTTTCACTGGTAAAGGTGTAAGCCTCAGACTGCTAAAGTGATTCTATTGGAGATAATCGTGTAATAGTGCTGATCTCTTGTAATAAAATTGAATTCCTAATTTGAACTACATGTTTAGCTGTTTGGAATTCTGATCAGATTTTTCAGTGTGAGATCAGAATATGATACAGTGCATGAGGAATTCAAGTGGGGTGCTGACACAGGGGGTGGGACCTTCTCAGCCCATTATCTGGCTTTCCTTTGACTACTGGGAGAAATGCTGACCTCTGGTGGCTTACAGCAAGAAGCTCTAGAAGAGCTCAGTGGTTTTTGATGGTGGGTGAACTCTGGCAGTTCCTTTAACATCGTTTTCTGTTCTCAGTAGAGTTTTGAAGCATAAAAATCAGTAAAAGTTTCACTGCCTTACCATTTTTCTCCTTTAAATGTATGTGGGAGGTTGAAAGGGATGGTGAGAGATCTACTGTGTTTCCCCTGGAACTGTTGGCATCCTTGGCTAGGAGACAGAGCAGGCTCCAGAGAGCCTTTGAGCTGTCTGATGTGAAGAAGGGGAAATAATATTTCCTTTTTTCACTTCCTCTCACTCTTCAAGATAAAGAAGTTGATTTCCATTCTTTTTACTCAGGCTGATTTTCTTCAAGGTTATTTGATGTGCCCCACACCACAGAGCAAATCAGATCCTGGTCTGAGTGCTTAGCCTGCTGGCTTTGGGTACTAACTGATAGACTTCATCTGCAGTCAGACACAAATAAGGACAGACTGACTTGCTGTTCCTTACTTAATTTTAAATACCACTCAGGAAGTTTCATTCAAGTTTTTCTGCAACATACTCAAATGAAATGCTGCAGAGATACAGTGAAATCTGGTTTTGTGAAAAATTAGCAAAGATAATCCAATTATCAAAAATTATCCGGGGGTTTCTGGGCTTAGTTTTGCTAGAAGACTGAAAGACTACAAAACTGAGACTAGATCACAGTGTGTGTGGAAGAAGTCTGTAAGACTATGGGGAGCATTTAACTTCCAGAAAGCAGGATATGGCTATGATGATGCAGAGATGAAATTTGTGCTTTTTTGCATGAGTTATGTCTTTCGAAAAAACAACATACCCATAGCAGCAAAGTGGTGAGGTAAAGGATACAGTGGTAAAGGAGGAGATGTTTTTTCTATTAATCCTAATCCCCCTCTCCCTGTCCTCTGGAAAGTCCATATAATCTGGATTTCCAGGTTTTGCGTTCGGGGTGTGATATGTAATCTTTGCTGCTAAGGCAGAGCTGCTAGTAAAGCTGCTGTAATGGCACTGCCCGATGGTCTGTCTGGGACTCTGTGTCCTTTCACTGCAGTGCAGCACGATCCGTTAACAAGCAGCCATGGGATATTATTTGTGCACCAGGACTGGCATTCTGAGCAACGTGAAACAGCTGATGGCAGATCCACCAGGTAGAGAAGAATTACAGTGGAATCTCAAAGATCTTTCTTGTTGTTTTTGAGGGGTGGATGGAGGATGGTGATGCTGTAGATAAGTATGCGAGTGGTGCTGCAATGACGTAAAAAAATACTCCTTCAAAAACCCGTGTCAAAGACATGGTTGTTGAAAAGGAAGAAACAGGGATAGCAGTGCAATGGTGAAGATTAGGCTGCAACTTGATTTAGGCTGCTAAAATTCTTTAATGCCAGGTTTCATGTGTGATGGAATACATTATTTTTGCTAGAGGGTTAAATACTTTGTCCCTCATCTCACCTGGCATTTATGGATTTCCTGGTCTGCCTGCTGAGAAGTAAATTAAATATGTAGCTGCTTCTCACCTTTCCTCTGTGGCTGTACTGATGGAAGATAATTTTTCTTGCCAGTAACACAGAATGTGATCATCACTGCTGAGACTTACTATTTTTTTGAATCAAGAAGGATGACAAATCTGCATTATTTGCAGAAGGATTTGGCTTTCTGAACAAAAGGATAACAGGCATGCTTCATTTTCTTAAAGCTATGTCTAGGAAATTGGAGGCAGAGCAAGCCTACACAAACTTATAAGCATGGCTGAAAAAGAAAGATGGACTGCTTTAGGATGTCCTTGAAATATGATGTTGGATGGGGTTTTTTAACCTCACGTGGAAGGTTTGGCTCTTTTTCTTCAAAAGTTGCCTTTTGCATGTGCTGTTCAAGATCCATTAAGTGTCAGATGGAGGTTAGGAAGCCAAGGGTAACTGTTCTATTTTTATGTATTTGTAGTAACTTTTTTCTCGTGTTACAATTTCTGTTAATGTGGAGTTTGGTTGGGTTTGGTTTCTTTTATGTCTGCAGCACAACTGGCACATTATATTGAAGTGGTTATGTACTACTGTAAGTGCTATTCAAAGTATATGAAAAAAATTAAATTGAATGCTTTATGTTAGATTTTAGTTTAATTTTCCTTTATTTTATGCAAAAATTAAATATATGTAAGCATGTTATTAATGTGTGTGTATATATAAGTGTTTCCATAGGAACATGCAGTCAAAAGACAATTACAGTTAGAGATTTCTAAATTATGTTTTCTGGAATAAAATTCATGTGTTAGCTGCAGAGCACTGCTGAAAATTTCTCTTTTAAGAATGAGTTAGTGTAATAAAATGATCTAGTCTTTCTTTACCTTCCTCCTTTCCCCTGCTCCCAGCCGTGCCAACTTCATCATTACATTTTTCAGCTGTTTCCAGGATCTGTATGTACCAGCCAAGAGAAATCTGTCAGTGTCAGCGTTTAAAATTGCTGTCGTGTATTTACTCCCCTAATTATATACCAGGTTTACAGTCTTGCTTTTAACAAATGCTTCTTTGGAAAATCAGCAAAACTGTTAGCAGTGTTTATCTGATTATGCTCACGCTCCCCCCGGTTTTTCTCCTTTCCCTTGTCCTCCTCCCCCTGCTACAGGAGCCCAGTAACAAGCGGGTCAAGCCTCTTTCCAGAGTTACATCACTAGCGAGTCTCATTCCTCCCGTTCGAGCCACTCCGTTGAAGCGCTTCAGCCAGACACTTCAGGTAACCGCAGTGAATGCGCTGATGCGATTCACACGCACGCACACACATCGCTGCAGTGCAGACAACGCGTGACCACAGAGTCGAGTCAATGGAGAAAAAACTCCAAACTTTCTCCTCAAAACACTTTTCTATCCACCTAATTAATGTGTTTTTTTTGATTACCAGTAAGAAAACTATTGGAACTTTAGTTTATAGAGTACTCATGCCTTCAGACCTAGAGATTGGAAAATGTTTGGGTGCTCAACTACCGATGGTTACCATGAGCAGCGAATGTTGGGAGCTGCAGCACTGCTATGGGTCTGACCTAGAAAGCCGGATGTTTCCTCTTCAAAACAGTTTGTGTAAGAAAGCATGTATGAGATCTAAAGAAAAGAATTTCACAGCCTGATTTCTTTGATGAGCAGAAATATAAAAATATCTTGAATTTATTAAAAATATTACTTAATCAAAATAAGCATAATTAGAACAATACTGAAGTACCAATCTCGAGGAGGAAAGAAGTAAAACTTTAGAGCTAGGAGTCTTATAACACATAAGTAAAAAGTCATGGGAAAGAACCCCATTTTTCTGTAGGGGTAGTTACCTACAAAGCAGATATTACAGGGTTTCTTCAACATGGGCTTTCCTGTGCTTGGTTCCTGTGATTTTGAAAGTGCAGACACGTGCATGAAAAACCTGCCTGTCCATGTGGGCTTGGAGGAAAGGCGAAATGGCTGAACTCTCCTCAGTCTGGGTTTGATCCAGAAGGTGTATTATAGCGTGACTGGAGCAGAGATGCCTGTTTTCCCCGGGGTGTATAAATCTTCTCCATAGTCTGCCTCCAGGAAAAAAATTGGCCTGACTCTGAAAGGCCTATATTAGTTCCAGTTGTGAGGAGTGTGGAAAGTGAATTAATTTTTGGCTAAACTGCTTCTGAGCGTGGTGCTTCCCTTTTCGCAGCCTTGGGCAGCTGTTGTCCTCGTTGAAGTACCTACGCTATCATTCCGTAGTGAATGTCTGAAACAAACTATCCTTTCATGCGTGTAGTAGCAGCTTCCTGGGATGAGAGCTCCATGACTCTGTTTCAGGGCAAATTTTGACAAAAATAGGAGGGAAAACAGTGTCTTTGTCGCAAGCATTTTGGTCTTGTTCTGTTCGTGTTGATTGTAAGTGTATATTTGAATTGTCTGCTGCTGAGCAGATGGAACAGTGATGTTACTCATACCATCTCCTCTAAGTAACTATGTGCTTGAAAGGGCTGTGATGAGAAGTCAGCGTGTCTGTTGTCCAGTAGGTCTGAATCCATCTCTACAGGATGGATGCTGGTGACGTCTGGCAAAGCCTCCTTCATGGCTGGCTGTAAATTGATTTCTTATCTGACTTTGTCAGCAACAATAGAACAGAGGAGAAAAAAAAAAAAGACTGACCTTCCTCCACTCAGGTGCCCCATTTGGAATTATTTAGAAACATTCTGGGAAGCACGTTTGGCTTTGTTACTTTATTATGTATTGTCATAGCTGTCACCGTGTCCTGTGGAACAGTATAAAGCAGGATTTTTTTTTCATGGTGTAATACCTATAAAAAGGAAAATTCTTTTTTTTTTTTAACTGGATGAACTTCTATGTATCTTCATTGTTATTTCAGTCAAAACCCGTGTTTTTTCTTGCATTGCTGCTGGATGTTCTGTGTCTGTAAAATGAAGAAAACTATTAACATCACCCCAACATCCAAAATAAACAACTTCTTCCCCTGAAAGGAACCAAAACAAAGCCAGCAGAACATCCAACCAAAAAGACTACTCCAGCAGCTCCTTTTATTCCTCCAACAAAAGGCATTAGAAAACTCTGAGTTTCCTTTATGGCATTTCAAACAAATCTTCTTGTATATTCTGTCTGAATGGAAGATTCATGTAAGAGGGAAAAAAAAGTTTATTGTCTGTAACTTTCCTTACCTCTGTACATGTAACTTCAACCCGCATGCAGGAAGCCCATTAATATAAAGTAGAAGAGAAACACTTCAGTGTCTTTGAAGATACGTTCTTAGCAACTTTTCATGTTTTGCTTATTTTATTTATTATAGAGGTATTTTTCTTCTTTTGTGTGTGTGTCTTCTAAGTTTATTACAATTTTCCACATTATTGTCGTTATTTTTTGCAAGGATTCCAAGTAAAAAAACCCCCATAGAGCACTGTAGACTGACTGATGCTATTAGCTTCCTGTCTGACAGTCTGCCTGTCTGTCTGTAGGACACTGAATGCTAAGCAGGTATTCTTTTTTGTTTATTCACCTGGAAAGGCACTTTATTTTCATAGCTGTATTTTCAGTCGGCATCATGCTAGACTAGTGATTATGAAGATCTGCTTGTTTCTGCTTGCTCTTATTCACAGCTGTGCTCTTTGGCTTAAAAGCTGAAAATCAGATCAGAAAAAGAACTCAAACTGATACTGAAGAGAGAAATTCAAGTCTGGCTGGCTTCTTCAGCAACCTCAGTTTTCATCAGCGTGTCTTGAATTTAAGTAGGGAGTCAAAAGTATTTCTATTTATCTCAGGATACCAGAAATTTCTAAAAACCCTTAAGACAAACTCTTTTTCACATCAGTTCTGAATGCGAGGACTTTAATCTGTAGTGGCCTTTTCCCGGTATGTGGAGCTGTTCGCTCTACTGCCGCACAAATTAAGGTTTGTTAATTGCATGAATTATCAGTGACACACGTACCTTTCATAGGAACAGTCTTGGAACAACCAGTGAAAGCTATTGCAGTCAGATAAATACAGTAAACAAAATCAGGAGTTGAGGCAGGATTCTTCCTCAGCTCCTTCAGTTTTTGGAATTATATGAAAATTTTAATAATCCCGGGTGGACATAATTTTTTAACCAGTATGGACATGTTTTTTTAGGAAGCCAGAAACTGGCAAAATATTTTTAAAAGACTCAAGATGTAGGAATGTCAGAGTAGCATTTCCACAATTCCTTCACAGGATTCTATCTCATGACTACTGCTTTTTCTTTCTCTCCCCCCCGCCCTTCATGGCAAGTACCAACCAAAGATACCATCAGAGTGCCTTTAAACTTGATTTTAAAAGTTTCTTCAGGTTAGGGCTCTATTCCACTAAACTCAAATGGGTCTGTTTATTTGAAGAAATTGGGTAAAGTATCACCACCGAGATGGTTAAACTGATGTTGAACATTTATCTTAAACTATCACCGAGTTTTATTGAAATAATGTATTGTTTATTTGGGGTTTTCTTTAGTTAGGCTGATCTATCAGATTTACATCTCATTTCTATTCTTGTCAGCGATGATGCAAGTACGCTCAGCTCTCAAGGGACAAAGTATGACATTTAGCATTAAATAGTATTTTCCTGGTGATCTATTAGTTTGTCTCTTCCCAGCTTTACAAGCCAATTTCTACAGCATGTATGCAAAGGAGAAGATGGTACGTTAGAAGAAGCTTGGATTCCACACTGAAGTGTGTGATTCCAGGATAAGTCGATCAGTGGTTTTGCCTTTGCTGTGTTAGTGTATAAAAGAAGAAAATGTGGCAAAGAAACCACTTGCTCTTGAGGTGAAATCTGTCCTCATTGTTAAATGACACCTCAAAATATTTCTGTCCCTTTCCAGTAATAAATACCCTTAATCCAATGTTTCTCATTAATATTAAGCAAGGTGCACTTTGGTTAATTAAAAAGCTGATATATGAGGAAAATCTAATATATACTTACTGTGTCCAGGTAGCAAAGACGCTCAGCAAGCAGGGTTTTGGGGAGTGTGGTTTCTTTTTCAGTCGTTTTGTGCCCCTTCTGCCCCGTGGAGGACAGTGGAGAGCTGCGGAGAGTAGTATCGGGTGTTCTCATGCAGCGGAAAAGAAACATTACTGGCAGTGTGGGTGTAAAAGCTTACTTCTCTCAACAGGCTGTTTGTAATTTCAGTTTGCTGCTGCGGGTGCATGCCATTTTATGACATGATACATGACTTTTTGTTAAAACCTTTCAAAATCAAGGCATTTACTTTAAAAATCCTTCTGTCTGGTGCCTTTCATTTCAAGTCCTTAAAGGAACGTTTTACACTAATGAAGAAAACTGCTGGTCGGTGCCTGTGGGGGTGCATGGACAGGGACATCCTGCCTCGGGTCATGCAACGACAGCTGTTCTGCTTGGCGGCATCCGCAGGGGTGGTGACTGGTGGATGCCACGCACCTGCCCTGTCCCCCTGATCTGTACATCTGCATGCGACAGTAAAGGATTCCGTGACTCATCAGAGTAGCCAGTGTAAATTAAGCATGTGATTTCAGGTGTGGTTCTTTAGCTAAACTCTCCAAGACGACTAGCATCTGACTTGCAGAGTTTTGGGAGACTGGTGTACATACCTGTGTGTGTTTATTTTTAGGGGTTTTGTCAGTTCCAGGTAAGGCTCAAAATGGCTTCTGTTGAAAGGCACCATTTATAGTTAAAAACTTCTTCTGGTATTTTAAAAACATACTGTATTTATAGGCACTGTCTGTGTTTCATGGGCTTTTATCTTCAGAGGAGAATTTCAAATATTATACTTTGTATATGCTACTTTCAACCAGGAAATGAAGAGAATTTATTTTATTTTAAATATTCTTGCCCAAGGCAATTGAAAGACAATTGTGTTATGCAAGGCAGATTTTAAATAACAACAAAAATTTAAGTATTTCAACAATGTGAAATACTCAAGGCATTTCAGAAGTAGGATCTCAAAAAGAAGCCTCTAATTTTAATGAAGCAAGAAAGGAATCTTTTCAAGTAGCACAGTGAGAGCATAAAGTCTCTGTCCTTAGTCTGAACTCTTGCTAAGAGTCTACAGGCAAGTAGAACACTCACGTCGCACTGAAAATTTGACTCTTCATTGACGTTTAAGACCAGACCGCATAACAGATTCAGAGACACTGGTGCACATCACCACAGCTAGGAGGCGACAGCTCAGTAGAGATCCTACAGCAGTAGGATACAATACTAGTGTTTCCCATTTTGCTGTCTGCTAGCAGGGATTGCTTAACGCCTTTCTGCAAATGCTAAGAAGTAGAAGGAAGTGATGAGGAAAGACTCTGGCTTGTTGCTTGTCATAAACATTAAAATCTGAATGTTGACATACCTTTTCTTTGAAGATAATGCGATTGTTCTTTTCAGTCAGATACCCATTTCACACCTTTCTATCGGAATTGGTTTCTTGATCTCATTAGACATCTGAAGAGGCAGGATGTTACCTGCTGATAGGTTTCTCCATGCATCAAAACCAGTTTGGTCAGTTAGAGCATTATAGCACTATTATTTAATCCTGCTTATGAACATAACTGGAATGATTATAACAAAAAAATCTTTAATGATTTAAAAATCCTGCAAAACCAATATTGCCAGCAGGTGGAAAGACACTTGTAAGAGGTAAGGTTTTGAAGGGCAGTCACTACTTTATGAACCTTCTTTCTGCCCAACTCAGAAAACATTTTTTTTTTCTTAAACCATTAATATGTGTTTGGTACGATGCATATTTTCATTTTATATCCTTGAGGTAGGATGTATTGTTTCTGAGTACAGACATCGTTGAACAACACCCCCCCCCCACAGTAAAGAAACCCCAACAATTCTGTTGACTTTCAGTTGATAAATTCATCTTCTGTATCAGATTTTCTTGTTCTAGCTTTACAGAATTTGTTTAACAATTGAATCATTCTTTCGAAATGAACCAAAAAAGTATTAATACTATTTTTGTCTCTAAAATTTGCATTAATTCTAAATTTTTAAATATTGGGGATCTCATGAGGCAGGTATGTGTAATGCGTGAGTAATTCCAGTCTCTTTACTGAAGTTAGACTTCGTGTTTGATCGGTTACATTAGCGCGCTGGGCCATTCTGCCGTTCTCCCTGTAGCTCATTCTCTTACATTCCCAGTACCAAACATTGCTATTCAGTTCACAGTAAAAACTAACTAGATAGTGTTTGTTTATTGTACTGAACTGTATATATAAATTCCTTAGGAAAAAAATGTGTTCTGTAAAACCGTTGTAACAATAAAAACCTATTCTTCTATATTATTTGTAGCGTTCTATCAGTTTCCGTAGTGACAGTCGCCCAGATTTGTGCAGCCCACGACCATGGTCTCGAAATATGGCCCCTACTAACACAAAGCGGAGAGACAGCAAACTGTGGAGCGAGACCTTTGATGTTTGTGTCAATCACATGCTTACATCTAAAGAAATTAAGCGTCAAGAGGTACGGTGCTACTTTTTTTTACCATAAATTTAATGTTCAAAGGTCATCTTTAAAGCATGGAGTTGAGGAATGCTAGTAAGCCCTCGAATGTCACCGCTCCACTAGAAGCAGAATTCCATCCCTAGTCTTTATAATTCAAACTGTTAAATGAATATATATTCTTTTTTAAAATCAGTTCATTCTATTAACTTAAAT
The DNA here is from genome assembly GCF_000710305.1 of Buceros rhinoceros silvestris. NCBI lineage: Eukaryota > Metazoa > Chordata > Aves > Bucerotiformes > Bucerotidae > Buceros > Buceros rhinoceros. Next base: position 18,323 of record NW_010393922.1, read on the forward strand.
GTGAAAATACTGAGGTATATTTTACTGTGATTGGCTGCCTGTGTGTACATGTTCTGTATGACAGTTTCTGTAGCAATGGTTGCTATTTTGATGGTTCATTTTGTTGTTCTAGTAGTACTGAGCCTGCTATTTCAGGAACAGATATTCCTCAAGCGATAGTAAGCACAGAAGTGCACAATCACTTCCCTTGTTGGAAAAGAGTGCCTTTGAGAAAGGTTTCAGTTCTAGAAAGATGAAATATCGATCAAAAGATGCATTTTCCAAAGCAAAAAAAAAGTACATCAGTGATCTTAATGTATTACACCTGACAGATTCTAAATAGGTCATGTTCCAGCCAATGGCAGAGCTCCTGTGGAATCAAGAAATTTTTTTTCCTAAAGAAACTTCTAGCAGTATCAACAAAGGTTATAACAATCTCTCTGAGAATACTTCAGAGATTGAGTCATAAATCAAGCAGTAACATCAAGCATTTCTTGGGCAGATTTTAACATTGTACAAGAATTCATAGGAAGTGACTTTTAAAACTGAGAACTTCAAAGGCAGCTTATTGAAAAATAAACTGTAGAAACTGTTGGCATGGCATAACAGCCACTATTGTCTCGGGGCAGAAGCCAGGACCCTTGACAGCACCCAAATAAATGAGCTGTGTTCCAGGAAGTTTTGCAAGAGGTTTCTGCTTTCTGTTGGTTCTTACGCTGCGTCTCTCAGCTGAGTATCTGCAGCACTTCCACGTGGGCACTGTCAGTTAACTCGCACTATGTCAGGCCTGCGGTGAACGCATGTTACCAGGCTGGGAGAATCTGCACTGGCTGGAGATGTTCTTCCGTGATTTACGCAGGGTGAAAGCCTGGACTCTGAAGTCAGTAATTCTAACTGACCAAAATGTCGTGAGCGTTCACTGTACCCGGGTTAGCATGAAGTCATGCAGTAGGTAAGTGCAGTGGTATCTTGCTAAGCCAGTCTATTAGGGTGGTGGTTATTTTTAATCTGCCAGCTTTCAAGTCTCAAATCTGCTTCAAGAGAGCTAACTAACATGAGCTGACAGTTAAGTAAGTGGAGCTTGCCTTCACAACAAAAAAATGGTACCCGAATCAAAGTGCTCGCTATCAAAGCAGTATTTTAAAGAGGAACTTCCATACAAATAGTTGTGTAAACAATTGAGAGTTAGTTGAGGCAGAATGTCACACTGAATAGAGCTCCCCCGTCTGGAAACACATCCATTTGACCAACAAATTCTGTGGCTGTTTCAGAGAAGCATTTTATGATCTATCTGATACAGCTTTGTTTTAGAAAATACTGTACGTGATTCTGTAGCTATGGAATAAAGCCTGATTTTTGCAACTGGATTTAGGAGAGAAATTCTGCTACATGGTATTAAGACAGCTGTTCAGAATACATCATCAGCTCAGTAACTTGAGTATAGATTAAATAAATATATTTTGTAATATTTCTGTCTCTTTTTACAGGCTATCTTTGAACTTTCCCAGGGAGAAGAAGACTTGATAGAAGATCTGAAATTAGCAAAAAAGGTCTGTTTTTAAAAAAACCCCACAACAAAAAAAGTATTCATTGGTTCATATCATTTTTCAAATAATCCTTCCTTTTTGTAATTGTTAAGAGAGTAAGAGGAAGAAGAAAAACCTAAAACCTATTTCTGTTTTCCCATTCTTTCTGAAACACTTAAATGTGCTGCTTTTTTTGTTTGTTTTGTTTTAATTTTAAATTGATAGTTCAGGATGTGGTTGTGAAACTTTAAAGTTCCCTGTATGTGAAAATAGAACAATCGCTGAGAATGTTTCAATGTGATCACTAATATTTCAGCTGCTGCTGATAGATTAATGACAGCGCTCCCCTTTTTTCTTTTCAGGCTTATCATGACCCAATGCTTAAACTTTCCATAATGACAGAGCAAGAATTGAACCAAATTTTTGGAACATTGGACTCTCTAATTCCTCTACATGAAGGTGAGCCTCACATAGTCCTTGTCTGTGTTACTATTGCACTTACAGGCATCCTGTTTAAGTGAAGTTTCTCTTTTTTCATCACAATCAGATCTTCTTAGGCGACTTCAAGAAATCAGGAAACCTGATGGATCAACAGAACACGTTGGCCATATCCTTGTGGGCTGGGTAAGGCAGAGTACTTAATTCGGGGACTTCAGTTTGGAGCTGCAACATAGTCTATATCAGACAATTTTCTTTCCATATCTAGCATAACATGTCGAAAATATATTCTCAATGTATTTAAAAGGGAAGGCAACTATTTAGAGACATGGAGACATTTTGTCTTTTCAGGGATTTTCCATGAAAAGATTTAGACTAGGATGTTGTTTTTAAAGCTTTTGCTACTCAGGAGATGAGTGTTGTTTAATACAACAACACTATTTGTAATTAAAACCAGAATTCTGTGTTCAACTATTGTCTGCACTAAGTAGTGCTCAGTCTTAAGTCACGGGTATTTTTCATGCTTTGGATTAATATTGGAGACCTTTAGGAACTGAGAGATGAGCTAGTGCTTCTAAATAATTTAAATGATGAACAAGATTGTCAGAGGACTCTTGTAAGCCTTATATATGTTGGAGACATTATCGTCGATAAATTTCCAGCTGAAAAATTACCAGCATGAATTCTGACATCCGCGTGAAATTTTCGATGTAGCAATCTGCTTTGTTTCAGCTGCAGAATGATTTATTACTTCCCTCAGCTTCCGTGCCTGAACTCCTATGATAGCTACTGCAGCAATCAAGTAGCAGCCAAAGCTTTACTGGATCACAAGAAACAAGATCACAGAGTGCAAGATTTCCTGCAGCGCTGCTTAGAGTCTCCTTTTAGTCGCAAACTGGACCTTTGGAATTTCCTTGACATCCCAAGAAGCCGTTTGGTTAAATATCCATTACTACTCAGAGAAATTTTAAGACACACACCAAACGATCATCCAGATCAGCAGCACCTTGAAGAAGCTGTGAGTTACTGTTGGGTGTGGGTTTGTTTTGGGAAACTGTAGTTAGTGAAATGAGGGACACAACATAAAATATGGGAATGCTAATACTTACACAAACAGCTGAAACAAATACGTGAAATATCCAGCCCCACCCACCCAGTTAGATCCTATTTCAATAGCAAAGGGACACCGAAACAAAAAGGGGAGGGGGACAGGAGGTGTTTTCCACAGCCCTGGTCTGATCCATGTCTGTTTTGTATTTACCTTCCAATGTCATTTTCCATTCTAATCTAAGTTGGGAAATGTGGAGATTTCTCTTCAGGTCTTAGTTTCGGTAAGTTTTATTCCCTGGCTGGAGACCTTACATAACCTTGGAGTCTAGATCAATTATCATCTGCAGGAACGTTGCTGAAATTTGCCTTCATTCCGTTTTTTTGTTTGAGATAGCGTTGCGCTTTCTGAAGTAAAACCAGAGGGATAAGTCCAAGGCTTTAAAAATTCATTATTAATAGAAAGGAACCTCCTTCAGATGTTCTGACAGATTCCTGTTCTTTCCCATATATATGTGTGTGTATATATATATAAAAATATACACACACACATACAACTGACAGATCTGCTTTTTTTAGAAAGTGCACGTTTCACAACACGTGTACCTGACCACTGCGGTTCTGCTATTACTTCCCCAAATCCCTTGCCCAGCTCAACTTCTCTTGTAAAATTGGAGAACTACGGTTTAAATTCAAAGCTTGGATAGTCACATTTAGATACACACAGGGAATATGTACCTTACAGATAGTGTATATTCTTTTAAATGCCAACAAAAATCGTAACTATCTCAAAGAATTCTTATTATTATTTCTGTGGTTTGTTTCTACATAGTGTCTAGTAATATCTTCTAAAAATATTTTAAATGTTTTCTTCCAGTGCTTGTGTTTGGTAATTGTTTAATGAAAGACAATGAGATTTTTTTCCTTGATATTTCAATAACCTCACATAGCTTTGTGGTATTCTGATTCAGCAGAACACTGTTTATCTTTGAAGTGATGTTTCATAAATTGTGTATTCGCCAGGTTGAATCAGGAAACAGAGGTTAACTCTGTGTGATTGGCTCGGTTGAAGTATGTTTGTGCTCCTGTCTGGAGATCTGCTGTAAGCACAGTGGGCCAAGCTGATCCTTGATAAATATTCTGATAAAAATCAGTAGATTCTTGATTCTTATCTGTTTCCACGAGTACATCCCAGCCCATTCCCCTACAACGCCTCCAGTTATTTAACAGAGCAATTTGGTCAGTCTAAGCCACCTATGATCTCTGTTAGAGCTGACAAAAACCAACAGAACTCCACGTCCACATGCGCCATCGAGGATCCGTATTTTCAGTTTCATACAAACTGATCTCAAGGTCCTTGCAGACTGCACAGTATGAGGAAGTTCAGGATAGGGAGCATAGGAAGGCGAAGCTTCCTTCTTAATGTTTTTTAGAGTACAGAGGCAAAATAATTATTGCTTTTAATTGTAAAACCGTAGGTATATGCAAGTAGTGGAATTGCAAAATAAAATTAATTTACCTTATTTCTAGAGGGTAACTTTCATAATAAATAAAAATATAAGATTTAGTGTTTTGGGCTAGATGCATGTTTTGCAGGATAAGCGTCTTGAGAGTTCTTCTGTTTCTTGTTGTCTGTTACAATGCAGCAGTTTTCAGAGAATTGCAAACTATTTAAAATAAATAGTTTTAAGGCAGATTATTTGTCCTTTGTCATTTATTGGCACATTTCAGCTGACAATAATACATGTCTGATAATTAAGACAAACAGATGTAAGAATTATTCTGCCTATTTCAGTTTGATATAAAGAGTTAAATATCAGATTTCTGATAAATTCAGCAAATAATTATTGAAATATACTGTAAATTTAAAACGTATTTTCTTATAGCTACAGTTCAAATTACTAGGAGATAGCTTTGATTATCGGACTGTCTGAAGTTCATGTGTTTTTCTTTGTTTTTCTGCAGATAAATATAATTCAGGGCATAGTGGCTGAAATCAACATAAAGACCGGTGAATCCGAATGCCAGTATTACAAGGAGAGGCTTATTTATCTTGAAGAAGGCCAAAGGGATTCATTGATTGATAATTCACGTGTTGTATGTTGTCATGGTGAACTGAAGAACAACAGGGGAGTGGTAAGGAATAATTATTTTCTCATAAATAGCTTTTAAAGATACCTTCATTTTGCATGACAGCTAAAAGAGCTGTGAGCGTACAAACAAACATCATCCTCTCACACAGGAAGTTGATAAGTGTTGACTATGACATACAGCTCATCTCTTTTTGGTAGCAGTCAGTTATCTGTATACGGAGATAATAAGCTTATGTGTGTCTGTGTCGTTTCCGGGGACCTAACAATATCCTGGCTAAATGGTAAATCTGATAAATTTCAATAAAACTTGCGGGGGAAAGAAGAAGAAAGAAATGTATTTCTGGTCTCAGAGACGTGATACTATTGTCTATAATGACACACAAAATGTACTAACAAATTTTAAATGTGTCAAAGGCTGTGGTTATTAAGAATGTTTTACTTGGTTATTTGTTGAAGTCAAAGTTCACTTTTTTGACCAGAGGAATTTGGTATTTGATACTGTGAATTCCAGCCTTCAGGAGTCTGAACTATTGACAAGTGTCATAAGCTGAGCTTTTGGTTTTCAAAACTAACCCCCCTGAACATATAGATTGGTAGAAATATTAACAAAGAGAAACCAGTCATTCTTAGATAACACACCCAACCCCAAGGTTACACAGAAACAACAGAAACTTTGAGTGGACAAACAACGAACAAAGATTTTTTTCACATTAGCTTATGAAAGTTCTATTAAAATACCGAGCAAAGTAAGCAGGATTCTAAAAGCATTTTTCAGCATTGGGAGCGCTTCGATGTAGCGTGTTTATGCATATGATAGAAGGGGAGACTCGTCCACCAGACTCTGCACAGAGTCACCGTTAACACAGGAGAGGACAGCTCTGCAGAATAAGGGACAAACACAAGGTTTAGGTGTGTGCTGCAAAGACTTAGGCACAAAGAGAAGAAAATTAGACTATTCATGGCAATAAAATGAGGCACCTGCTGTGGGAAAATGGAATAAAGATGGACTTTCTCAATACCAGAAGACTGCCAAGGCATATTGGGAAATGTTTATGCTATTAATTACCTCTTCCGTTACAGTTCACTGAAAACATGAGCATCTGGAAGATGGGACAGTGAGCTAAACGGATCTGAAGATCTGTCTTGTGTTTAAAACTGCAAATAATGCGTCTATTGCTATTTATAGTCAGGTCAACTTTAGCAGTACAGAGCAGCTGCTCGTTACTGGGAAGAAAATTCTGATAGCGAAAAACAAAAAAAAATAATTTCAGTGCATGATATTAAGCGAAAGGAATTCAAATTTTCAATTTGTTTATTATTGGAAGTCACTGGAGATTGTAAACTGAACATAGTTTAAGTATAGTGACAGGTGACTTGTGCCAAGTAGGAGCAGAAGTAGTTTTGTGAGCATCAGAGCTGTGGGGAAGCTGATTGTGAGCAGCATGTGGATTGTAAGAAGATTGCTTGTAACTGTTCACTGGACAGTGATTGGACGACTAAGATTGCCTGTTTCTGAGTAACACAGGCAGTGGAGAAAAGTTAACCGGGGTGTCAGAAAGAAGAATGTGTTTAAGCACGCTGCTGCAGAGGGAGCTTTGAAATGTCAGGCTCAGCTCAAGGCCTCAGCATGAAAAGATTAATTAGGATCACGCTCTTGCGCCGTAAGGCTTTTAAGTAGCGTGAAGAGAGGATTCCTTGTTTTCACTGTTGAAAGCAAAAGGTTATAACATCTAGAGTTTAAATAAATTGGGTTTAATGATTTTCTAAAAAATGGAATAATGCTTAATTATTAATTTTTAACAGAAACTGCATGTCTTCCTCTTTGAAGAAGTCTTGGTGATTACTCGAGCTATCACCCATAACGAACAGCTCTGCTACCAGCTCTATCGGCAGCCCATCCCCGTGAGGGAGCTTGTGCTGGAAGACTTGCAAGATGGAGAAGTGCGATTGGGTGGATCCATACGTGGTGCATTCAGCAACAACGAGAGAAGTATAACGACACCTTTATTGTTTTATTTGCTTATATAGGGTGGTTGTAACCTTAAGATACCTGCCAGTGAGACGTCAGAACGTTTTCTTTAAAAATCTACATTATCTACGTCCAACATCTTGAGTTTTATTTCAAACTGATTATGTTTTAACTTGTTTATTTTAGATTGTTTCTCAAAGTTCAGTGCATTGATAATGGAACTTCTCCACACACCTGCTTCTGTGCTGAACTGAGAAGGGGAGAATATGTAGGATGTAGTGGCAAACCCACAAAATTAGAAGCAAGCGTATTTTGAAATCTTAAGGTTTAGCTGTTAGGACTTCCCTTGTGTTACGGAGATGCTGATTGCTGTTCCATAACCAAGTCTTTCAGCTGACGGATAATTAACTAGTGCTCAGTGTTAAGACTGCAGCTATTCGTGTTAATGTCAGGAGGTAAGTGTTAATGTCCTAATTAAGCATATTATAAAGATGCTTGTTTCTATTACACGAATCCTTTGAATCCCATTTATCTTTTGAAAACTTCTGAGGGTGTTTTATAAGTATTCTCTTTATTAGTGAAACAAATGGAGGAAATAAGGCAATCTCCAGCTGACACAAGGCACAGTATTCACTGAAGGTTCGGGAAGTCTGTTTTGCGGAGAAGTAGGAGGAGAGGCATGGAAGTGTGGGAGAAGCCTTAACCCTGCTGGTTTCCTGAAAGCTTTATGGGTAGCTCATGCGTGGCAGAACCAAAATTGTTTAATCCAGCAATAAGAAATTACTGGAGGTGCTTGTGGTATTCTGTGTTACTGCCCCACAGACCAAGGAAATTCCTAGACTCTTCTCTGTGGTCTAATGTGCTGTTGGCATGAAAACACCAAAAGTCAAAGATTTTGTAGATTCTGTTTTTTAATATACTAATTTATTATAGAATCCATTCAGCCAAAGCATTCAGTATTTTCATATGTATTATTTCTTTCAGTCAAAAACTTCTTTAGAGTCAGCTTCAAAAATGGATCTCAAAGCCAGTCTCACTCACTCCAAGCCAATGACTCCTTCAACAAACAGCAGTGGCTTAACTGTATCCGGCAGGCCAAAGAAAAAGTTACGTGTGCAAGCAGAGCGGGCGTGCTCAACTCGGAAGCGCTTTTTCTTCTATCACCGAATGGAAGCAGAGTGCCCCAGGGAGAAACCACGCTTGAGCAAATGGACCAATCAGACTGTGAGTCAGACTGTAGTATGGACACGAGCGAGATCAGCATCCACTGTGAACACATGGAACAGACAAACTCTTGTGGAAATGACAAGCAAATAGAAACCAACGTTTGACAAAAACTTACAGTTCGTGGAAGGAAATCTGTCTCTTACCTGTACAGTATTTGCATTCCATACATGGAACCATTTGGAGAAGCACTTTTAAAACATTTTTTGTGATAATGTCAATGCAGTCCTTCTTGTATTCTTGTACCTAAGTGTAGTACTGTAACTGCCAAACTGTTTAAGCTGGAATCTCTTGCAACTTGTGTCCTGCGATTATGTTCCATAAACATCAGAGGTGGATGGAAGAGGTACTTGACCAGTTATTCTCAATGTCCTGCTGTAAACAGACTCTCTAAACTACTGTTCATATATGCATCACATAAAGAATCTTTTCATAATTTTCCAAGTACTTTATTTGCCTTTTAATAGGGCAGCTGAAGATGTGGACTTGGTCTGGAGTTTCAGGATGGTTATCAAGACAGTAAATTTTCATGAAGGCATCGAAGGGAAAAATAGTTTCTTGCAAAAAAGAAAAACATCTTGCAATAACCCCTCTGAACTCTTGTGGTATTAAATCAATGAGAACTATAGACAGCAGGCCTCTTTTAGGGATTTTTCCCTCTTTATGGATTAATTTTTCAAAATTAATTAGTGTCCTAAGATCCAGCAACTGAACTTATTCAAATATTCAAATCCGGTCAGTTAAAGTGGCCAGCATAGTGCTGTGGTTTATTTATCAAAGCATGTAATGCTAAAAATAATCAACTGACAGAACCCCCAACCAGACCTCTACAGCCAGCACTGAATTCAATGAAATGCTGAGAATACTGGGTATTTGTAAATAAGCTGATAGTTCGCCTTCAGTGCCCTATATATATATATATATAAAAAATCCCAAACAGGAGAAGAATGGAGAAAACCTTTTACTTGTGAATAGGCCCTCTTCAGCATTTTGCACTCCACTGACCTCCACTGTTGGTTTTAAACACCACTAAACTAACGTTAAAACATTTAGTTTTCTGTAAATGTCTGTTTACAGTTATGTGTAGTTGATTTTTTTAAATTAAGTGACGATTTTCTATAAATGGTGCTCTACAAATACCGTATGGGATTATGTAGAGAAAGTTCAAACACAAAGGGAATTGCTTTTCCTTTAAGCTGTATCACATCCTTTCTATTTTTGTCAAGTTTTATTTTAAAAGTTTTTGCGGCATTTAATCTCATGCTGTAAGGGGAAATGTAACTGCGTTTTCCAGTGGCTGATTTAATCTACTCATCATGATGAGAGGCAGATTAGTCACTTGAATGCAGTCTAAAACACACAATGTGTCTGGAGTTCAGCAGCCTGTAACTTTTCAGGAATCCCTGGGTAATATTTGGTTTCTTAGTATAAGAAATAATACCACTACTGTGTGGCAAGCTATGAAAGTTATGTATTGATAAATTTAAATGATCCTTGACATTATACAAGATAACCTGTGCTAAGGACTCGTAACAACAGAAGTAGAAAAACTGCTAAGTTATTGCCAAAAACATTCTTCTTGTGTTCTACAAGTTTACAGAAAATTTACTGTCAAGTATCTTACATATATATATATATATATATGCTGATGTGCATTACGGAAATCAGTGTGACACGATGATAAACAATATAAACCAAGGTGTTTTTATTTTTTAAAAAAATGACATTTTTACCCTATAGAAAGTATTTCTGTATTTATAGTTTTTCAAAAAAAAAGTCAATTTTCTTTTCTGTTTCAGGCTTTGTAATTTATTTCAACTGCTTCATTTTTAGAGCTGAATGAATATGCCAGTAAAGGAGAGAAGAGAGGAAAAACTTGCAAAAGAAAAGGCATAGGAAAGCATTTTATATATGATGAAACATTGTCATAAAACCTGTTCAGCAAAATGTTGAAAAGGAGTGAAAAGCATGTAAAGTCTTCAGATAAAGAAGGAAGAGTGAATATGTGCATTGGCTTTTTTTTTTAATAATAGCCTTAAACTTTTCTGGAAGCATTTCAAATAAATTACACTTAAATCATTTTGATTTTCCTTTGGTTTGGTTGTTCGTGCAAGACAATGGCAGAAGAGGCTTATCATATACGACCAAAGCCTACACTTTGCTTCTCGTGGCCTGTTACACATAGTTGGATCTAATTTGCTAACACAAAATAGTAACAAAGAAACAACTCGCTGCATTCAAGTCAGCACATTTCCCAAAGTTTCCTATGATAGAATCAATTTAGTATGTATGTGGAACAAAAAATTAACAGCCTTGTGGGTCACATCTCTGCTTTATAGACATTATTCCAAACATCGGGATTTTGAGTTTTGGGGCATGTAAAAAGCCACCAACCAGCCAGTGTATCTCAGAAGATGAATTCACCTCTGTTTGCTGTCACCTAGCATCATGTTCAACACGCTGCCTTGCACGTGGTTCGGTTTTGCTGTGTAGTTGACATGCACTTAGCTACTGATTTGATCTAATATAAGCTTAATATTGGGTATTTTTAAAAAAATTATTTCAAGGACTAAGCCTTCCAGTTTAAGAACACTAGTACCGTTCCGGATCTGGTTGCCTTGCTTTGGTTCTAGCACTCCTAAAGTGCCACTGCTTTTGAGGGAATGGGGGGCGATAGGCGGGCATGGACAATACACTGTACCAAAAGGGATGAGTACGTGTAAAATGATGGATGCAAAGTAAAGAGGAAAAGTAAACACGTCCAGTGGTCATCACAGTCTACCAAGGTCTGCTGTGAGACGCCGGGAGCGCTGGCAGCCTGTGAAGCTCGCTGCCAGGGCATCGGTTGCCGGGATCTGAGGAAAGGATAGGCCCAGACTCGAACTCCCAGGTAGAGGAAGTGTTTCTCAGCGGTGGCTCCTTTCAGCATGACCCGCCTGAACCAGGGGCTCTGCCCTAGGAGTGCCCGATGCCATGGTGGGAACCAGGTTTCCTGGGGTTTCACGGGAACGTCTGGAATTCGAAAGACGTTTCAGAACGTTTAGTTAATGGATCCCTCTTGTTGAGAAGGTTGTTTTAGGTGACACTGGCACTTGACAGTTTTGATTCCCAGGATCTAACAGAGCCAGAAACTGAGATCCACATGTAGGTAAGAAGATTTGTTTCCTTTGAATAGGGGGTTCCCGAGCCGGAACGGACAGTTCTTCCACGTTTAATGCGTCCTCACGAATACTGGCCTGGAAATACTGCGTCTGTTCTGCGGGTGGATGCTGCCATCTACTGGGAATAATCGGGTGGGTTTAGAGCTGATTTGATGACGTGAAACATATTTTATGATACTAAAGGTATTAATTGTAACATTAAAGTATTTTTAAAAACAGAAGGATATATTTTCAGATTTTTACCTGAGAATCATAAATTTGTTAGGAAAAAAAAGTATTAGATGAGGTTTTGTTGCTAATCCTTGACATTACAGAGACAAGTTGGGACTACGTCCCTGGTTTGTCTCACCTTTTACTATCATAGGCATATTTTCTCCGTTGCTGGTAAATGATATTAAGGCTCTTTCCAGGTGTGTACATTAGGTTTTGTCTCTGAATTTTCTGAAGGTGCCTCTTTTTGCATGGTCTGTGAAGAAAGTTTAATGATACAGTTTCTCCTATCTTTGATCTCCTGGCACCTGAAATACAGTTGGCACAAAATTAGCACTTAAACATTTGAAGAAATGAGATGTATTTTGCACCACTAGAGTAATTTCTGGAAAGTTAAATAGCAATTTCTAATTATTTAACTATAACCATATGCTCAGACTAATGTTTTGCATTTTGAAATTTGCTTTCATAAAGAAATACACAGGTAATGTCTAGAGCAAGCACCCGAGTTTGTTCCTGAAGCATGGAGCCTTATGCAACCCTCCCTAATAAATGGTTTTTATTTTGCGGCTATTACTCTCATCTAAATCTGTATTACTAATGTATTGCGTATCATCTGATTTCAGAATCAAAGGGATCTGCAGCTGCCTTGTACTTGGGCGGGAAGCCACTTGGTGCCAGCCAGGGAGTCGTGGTTGAATGCTTGGCAAATACCAGAAACCACAGAAACCAGAAACTTTTAGAAAGACATTAAGGTGACAGATTTTATAACCTTTTTTTACTTACGACTATTCAACTAATCTCTTCCTGTGGTGATTTTTCACGGAAGCTTTGTTTCATGAGCTGGGGTTCTTGCTACCTATTTTCTATCTATCCGGGTTTGTGAGTCGTAGGGGCACCGTGATCCAGAATTGTTACATCATTTATCAAGTAGTGCCTAGTAATTTTTGTGACGATCTCTTAGGCTTATGTTAAGTAATACATAAAGTAACTTCATAGAACTGCAAAGAAGTATCTTTGTAAAGTGAGCGGTAAATGACGCAAACTTCTTTGTGTGGTGTTGGGTAAATAAGCAAGACTTCAGGTGTTGCTTGGATTTGTTCTGATAAACACTTAGGATGTTTCTATTTCTTGGTATTGAACACACCCGAGCGCATCGTAAACATACGCCTGAGCTCATTTCCCAGGATTTGTGGTGAGAGAGAGTGGTAGTAAATGCCCTTGTACCTGAGAGAAGTGTGCTTTAGCAGGCAGTTGTTTTCCACCCTGATGCCTTTCTTTGGTAGTTGTTTCTGTAGTTGAAATCATTGGAATGCCTCTGTAGCTGCTGCGTACAAAGCGGCTCCATTCCAGAATGACGGGAATACAATGAAGATGTGCAATGTAGCCTCAGTGTTTCTTCTGAAGTCTTTGAAGTCTCATTTGGTTATTCATCTGGTTATTCACTGTCTGTGGATGGGTCTTCATCGAATGTGAACAGCGTGTCAATAGAGCTACGATAATTCAGACAAGCAAGGAAATAAATGCCGTGTGTGTATATGCACATGCTAAAATCATGTTTTCCTACGCAGAAAAAACCACGTATACTTACTACTTCTATATCTATTAACTTAATGGCTACTGGAAGACTTTATTTTCTTTTGAAAATTCTTTCACCCTGCCCGAAGCATAGAGACATTTTTTAGTAATTGTTTTGGAATGAGAACAGACAGTATGGTTGGAAGGACCTACGTTAAACAAGAAGAAATTTGTCTTACCCAACTTTAAAACACAAGTTAAAGAAATCCCACAGTGTCCTCAAAGAATTTCTTCCTGTGCTTAACTTCTATTGCTAGATAGTTTTAGTTTTTCCTGACATTTAACCTAAATCTCCTTTGCTACAACTTAACTTCATCCTAGTCATCAAGGATGTAGAGATGGTATTTCCGTTTCTGCAAGAGCATTTTCCATATTCGATTACTGCTAGTGTTCATCCTCTCCCCTATAGACAGAACTGTGCCATTCTCGCAGTCTTCCGTACGACGGTTTAGGTTCACGCAGCAGAGGAGAATCTAGACGCGTTCCTAGAAGATGCAGCAAAGAGCGTGTGTGACATGGGAGTGAGGACACCAGCGGAGCTCCCTAGTATTGCTGCTCGTCTGTGAGCGCCAGCAAGCCAGACACAATCAAATCAAACACCCATTGACTGAACTAGCTGCGGACTGAAGATGTTCGCAGCCTGAGAGGGGTTTCAAAGGCTTTGCCAGTTCGAATTTAATCCTTAACAGGCTGGCATGTTTGGAGGTGCGTAATGGATCAACACAGACTTAATTAACACGACTGGTATTTCCATCTTCCTCCTCGTATATAGTGATTCTATCTGAACGAGGTTCCGCACAGCAAACTTACTCGGAGACTGCGTCGGCTCCTCTCTAACGCTCTCTGCTCACCCCTGAATGCTCACAGCGGCAGGACACCACCTCGTCAGGGAGACAGTCTGAACCCATCCACGGTTCGAACACCACATTTGTGGGGTTTGTTACCTCTGGATAATTGAACGCCATGTTTCTGCAATTAGATAAATGCTTGGTGTTATGTTGCAGTAATTTATGTGAATTACAGTTATAGATAGTAATTACCCTATTTAAACTTGGCTGGCTGCCCACAGACTTCTAAGAAGAAACTATTAATTATTAGCTTATGTTCTTTTAACACCCTGGAGGCTGCCGTTAGCATCAGACCATTTCCGAGCCGGTAGGTTACTTGTATTTTCTGACTTACAGGTAATTTAAAAAGAGATCAATCAAATACGAGGGCCAGGTTAAAATATTTGTTCTTTGCACAAGAAAAACTTTGCTTTTAAGCTTGGGAGCTGCTTTTGAGATGACTGTATCAATAGCCTCAGTTATCAGGAGTTAAGATGGTGTAAGTGACTGTTACGGAGGCTCACAAAACTAACTTCAGAAGATCCTAAGTTCAAAAGAAATTTATTCTAACAAAATCATTTAGTACTGCAACAACATCAGTAAACTACAGGTTCCAGAGCCCAAGCAGAATTAAATACTACACAGCTGACTTCAGTTGTAGAAAGGAACTAACCCAAAACATGTTTCACTCTCCAACCAAGATGAGGGCTCTCAGCCTCGAGGAGTTACCTCCGGTGCCGTGCTGACCCAAGGGGAGAGTTCCCCAGTGCAGCCCCACTGCTCTGAGGAGGACCAACTCACTTTGTCCTCCGGTGGGACCCCATTTATACCCCAGTCGAATTTGATCCGTGGTCAAAAATATGGCCATGTTGGTCTTCCCTGGCTGAGGGTCTTGGCTCAGTCAACAGCCAGCTGTGTAACCCTGGTGTGAACAAAACCCAGGACGTGGTTAACCCGAGTTAGCAGATGTTCACCAGAACAAGCGGAGTCAGCAGATGTTTTTCTATTTTCACCAGTTAGCAAATCTTGTGGCTTGATGGTCTGTCTTCATTAGGGTGTACAGCCGCCACACAGTAACTAATATATATATTGATACGCCTTTGTTCAACAACTACAGCACTAGCGCACTTTTAGCAAAGGGGACAAACGGCGGCTTTTAATGTTTTGCTGGTTACCTGTAAACCTGAACAGCCTGCGCTTGGTATTTCCTAGGCAATGCCAGAATGAGTTACTTTACGGCGGGCACTTCTCGGCTTGGTGCGTCCCTCCGAGCTGCCAAAGAAGGGTCGGCGCTTTGGCTTTCCCCTATTTACGCCCTTCTTTTACCAGAAGCGACACGCCTGGCGGCAGGGGCGGCGGAGGTGTTAACCCTCCCATTCGACGCTGTCCTCCTACAGAGCCTGCGGCGGTGGCGGCGCGGCGCAGGCCCTGAACGCGCCCCCGGGCTTCGTGCCTTGGCAGGGCTCCCTTTGCTCCAGCGAGGCCGTTCTACACCCCTGCCC
>NW_010393923.1:0-408 GCF_000710305.1 Buceros rhinoceros silvestris
TTACCACAAATCACTCAACAACCCAGCACCAAAAAATGAGTGCACAAACCCCTTTGCTGTTGAGCAGCAAAGAGATGCAGGACAAGGCATTTCCCTGCTCTGTTTCTGTCACCGGTTTGGCTGAAGCAGGGCCAAAACACAGGACAAATCTCTCCAAATCAGCCCCTTCTTCGTTCTAGGCTAAGGAGAGAGAGAAAAGGAGAAGATAAAGTGGGTGATGCCTCACTTCAGTTTTGGAAATTAAAACTATTTAAATAATAAGAAACGAATATTATACCAACAACAAACAACAACAAGGAATTAACAAAATATATACGAGGACCAGAGATCTGGTGCGGCGGGGGTTAAACCACTGCAAAAGACCAAGTACGTAGCTGTTGGGCAGGGACCAGGGGCGGGAGCCGCAAG
>NW_010393923.1:735-3042 GCF_000710305.1 Buceros rhinoceros silvestris
TGGCTGTAACCGCAGCAATGGCTGCAGCTGTAGCAGCGTCCCAGCAGGGCAAGAGAGGGACGTGCACCAGGTCTCTCTCTTCACGCAGTTTCTTACAGAGACATCATCCTGCCAAGGAGCTGCACAGCCAGTGAGGTGCAGTGATGTGCAGGGAGAGGAATATTGTAACTGGATTGTTTTCTATGTCAGTCAAAACAAACCAAACTGTTCTGTCTTAAACCAGGACACCTCTCTGATCCAGCTACAGCATCAGCGTGAAAACAGTGGTTCATGGCACTCATGCCTAGGCCCAGTGAGGGCTCCAGCCACTGTCACAGCTGAAAGTGCCACTAGGGGGTTCTTGGCAGCACAGGGAAGCCCTGTGTTTGCTCCTGGGCTGCTTTTGTACTCTTAATGCACGCCAGGGGAGGAGTTTGCTGGTTGCACTGGCAATTGATGTCTCTTAGATAAACCATGCCTCAGAACCAGCAGTGTTGTGCCTGCCTGGAATGTAAATATTTCCCCATTGCTCCAATCTGAGCAGAGGAACAACGTGCTTACAACACACCATACATTTTTGAGGGCTGCTGCATGCTAAACCCAAGATCACAAGTGCAGAACATGTTTTGGGGTATATTGCATAGCTATGGAAGACAAGCATGTTCATATCAGTGTTCCTCAAAAGACAGGGAGAAAACTCAGAAGCACTAAAAAATCAAGAAGCACCCTATCTTGATCTCAAGGAACAAAATACATGCTTTCCCCACCTAGAGGCAAATACACTACATGTGGTTTTGCTCTTCACACACAAACAGCGTAATTATCCTCTGAAGCAGGAGAGAAAGATGGGGTGAATTTAAAAATCTTCCTTCAGTCTAAGGACCACAAGATGCTGCAAAGTGTCTGTTGGCAATGGAAATATCCAGGCAAAGAGCTGGAAAAATGGGTGCTGATCCTGCAGGAGGGCATCTGTTTGGGATGTCCAGGATTTTGAGGACCTGACAGAAACAGCTTCAGTGCCTCTTGTGCCCTTGTGCCTGGATGATCAAAGCAAAATGTCTGATACAAGCTGTATCAGACACTGCTCCGGGAGACACCTGGGAAGAGGTGACCATGAACCTGCTGGGATAAGGGATGGGGTTGTGGTAGATGTCTGGCTCTGCCTTCCTTGTGCTAAGGATAAGAAATGAGCCTTCCTTGCATCCCCAGCCCAGTCCTGCATCCCGTGTGAGATGGTGACCCCCTGTGGAAAGCTTTTAAGTTACACATACGAGTCTGCAAGAGATGAGAGCAGTAGCTTGGCGCTGGGGAAAGGAAGGCTTTGCTTAGCCGTACGTATATGGAATCATTCTTCCCTGCTGGAAATTCATCCATTACTTTCACTCGCCCTGCTCCTCCCTGCTAACTATGCCATGTCACTTTTCTGAAGATCAGCAGAGACACAAGAATGGGAAAGGACCACAGTATCACCTTCCACTCACGGCCTGGCCCGTATGGAGGCAAGAGCCACCAATTAAGTCCCTTTCCAGACTTGGTGCTCCCAGCATTCGGCAATTTCAACAACCTGATGTCAACACATCACTCAAGCAATCACCAACAGGGCAAGTCATGTAAAGTCCAACCCAGAGGTTTGCAGCCAAGAGCAGCCCTCCATCCTGCTTCTGCTCTCTGAAAACTGTCAACAGTTTGGCCGAGGTGAGCCAAGTCCAGTGACTCCAACAGAAATAGGAGAAGGAAGAAAAGAATTTGTGAGACCTCTGAATGTTTTGGAAAACTGAAACAAAGTTTAATAACACTACAAACAGAAACAGATTAAATACAAAAGGAAACCTGTGAGGTATTAAGGGGTTTTTATGGGATGGAGAGGCGAGGGTTAACCGCAGGTCGGGAGCGAACACAAACGAACCACGGCAGTGATCAAAGATGGCAGCAGCCACATGGTTTTCCCATGGGAGCCGAACAAAGAACCCGCGGCTGTTACGAAATGCCGAGACACCACATGTAAAAGCAGAATCTGCACAATCCTACCAGTCTTATCGTGGCTTGAGGCAAAGCAAAAGCAGAAACAGTGGTGGCAAAAAGCAGCAGGAGATGGCTCCAGGCGCGCGGCAGCTAGGGGCCGGTCCCTGAACAGCATGCAATCCGCTTTTTTTCAAAAGCAGCGGCTGTGCTGAGATGACCAGGGGCAGGTAGCTCCGGGCGCATGTGGTTCCTGCAGCGACGAGACAACGGTGGCTGTGCCGAAAGCAGCAGCAGGAGACTTTAGCTGAAAGCGGCGGGGGGTTCCTGGAGTGGCGGCTGTGCCAAAAGCAGCCTCAGGGAGGCTTC
>NW_010393924.1:0-206 GCF_000710305.1 Buceros rhinoceros silvestris
TTCGGCCGGGCTGCCAGCGGGTGCCTGGCGGAGCCTTCCTACGAGTCTGTGCGTGTCTGTCAGTGTCTGCCCTTGCTGCCTTCCTCGCTGTCCTTGCGGCGCCCAGTGCCCGCCCGATGTCCTTGCGGCACCCAAAGGTCGGGAGCTGGTCTGCAGAGGTGCCCCCGTCATGGCGGGGGGGGCTTTTTTTGTCGCGCCGGGGCCGG
>NW_010393924.1:319-4504 GCF_000710305.1 Buceros rhinoceros silvestris
CCAGGAAAGGGCGATGACTCCTTCCATCACCAGCACTGTCTTCCCAAATATTTGCACCCCTTTGCCCTATTCTGTGCCTTGTAGCTTTTCCTCTATGACCTTTACCCTGTTATTTTTTTTCAGGTAGTATGTAGCTACTCTTTAACTGATTCCTGGAAATAATGCTGGAAATTGTTTTGTAATTGTTGGTGTCACTTCGGTGTTTGTTTCTTTAATGCAGACACCTGTAATGAAAGTCCCCTGCATGACCCAATGTCTAGTTGAAGCTGTATGCATGTGTATGTGTTTACTTCTGTGCATGTCACAGAACTTGGGCTTTTGTAAGACTGCCTTCTAGTCAGGAGGAGAAATTCAGTTCAGTGACAGTAACTATGATCCGGAGGGTTTGGTTTTCACGCGACTTAAATCTTTACATGTAAGCATATGTAGAAGATAGTTTCAGTAATTTTTTAAAATCTGTGGGGTCTTGATCTCCCCCAAAACACACACAAAAGGCTATACGTACACATACATAGGAGAAAAGAAGGACTATGGACATCCATTTTTCCCACTTTTTGTGCTCTGACTGTCCCATCGGCTGCTGCTGCATCCTCCCTCTTATAGTGGCATCTGTTTTACAGTGTTGAAGATTAATTCTCAGTCTTGTAAACATGCTTTGGAATCTGCGAATATGAATTTGGGAAGTCATCTATGCTAAAGCAGAAGATTACTGTTCATGTTTGACTGCTTGTTTCTCTGCTTCTTTTAGTCTGCTGTGGTGTTGCTACAACTGTTGCCATGTGGTAAACAGGATCAGTCAACTGATACAGATTTTAAGCAGTTATTCTAGAACAGAGAGTAGGAAGTAGCAGGAGTGGGAATGAACAGCTTGGAAATAAGGGGTAGAACCTCTTAATATGGCATTTCTTCAGGAAAATTTCTTCTTTGAGATAGTGCCTTAGGTTTCTTCGCTGCCACAGAAAGAGGCTGAAGAATCAGTGTCTCTTAATATTTTCAGTAAGAGAGAGGTTAAAGATCCTTGCCTAAGAGGGAAGGGAACTTATGCTTTACATTCCATAGGAGAGTGGCCTGATCATAAATCTGCAGGTTTCTTGGAGAAGAGGCAGGGAAGAGCACTATGAGTCTCTGTATTTAATGTTTTACATGTCTTTGCAATCACTGCCTGTTGGAAGAATGAGAATATACTTTTTCTTGAACAAGGAAAAGATGCTGCAGAATAAGATAGTTTTGGCAGTATGTAGGAATGGTTAAGGCTGTTATTCATTGCATAATTTTGGTAAAGTGATTAATTCTTTTATTGATGAAGTAGGCACTCAAACTTACATCTTTCCTCCTCTCAGTTACTGTTCTATACGACAAATAGTGTGAAGGAGCCTCTGCAGTCTCCCTGCTTGGAAGGGAAAATGAAGGTACATAATTACAGAAAAGGATTCAGGGCTCTAATTTTTAAATTCTTCCTGCAGCTCGTAGTGAGGTAATAAAATTAGATAGAAGTCTTTGGGAGAAGGTGTCTATTTTGCTTCTGTACTTTATATTCCTTCTTGAAAGCAGCTGTTTCGTTTGCTTTCCTTTGTGGATACCTTTCTCTATAGGCTGTGTAATCCTTTGTATTTTACCAGAAATATGTATGACTTCAGTATCATAAATTTCAGTAGACAGGGAGGTGCCTCAAAGCTTGGCAATACAAATCCCATTTCTAGCTTTAGTATCTAACATCTCATTTTGTAAAAAGGGGATAAAGGAACTTCATAGAACTGTGAATGGTCTTGTAATACAAACCACTTAAGCTTATATTCCAGTTATAATGATCAGCAGCTATCCAAAAGGTTAAATTAGTTTCATGTTATTTGCCTAAATTATTTTATGAGAGTAAAATAGCTTATCGTTTGAGCACTGTAGGTTTAAAGTTAAAACTTCCAAGCAGTAGTTTTATTTGCAGTGATTTTTGCATGTGAAACTTCTGATAGATATTGAGTTCTCAGAACTTTAATTACAGAATAATATAGATGCCCTCTGATTTTGAAAACAATTCCCAAGACTACTTTCCCATAGTCACAAGAGAGATTTTGTTCTGATTTCTATGAGTTATATTTGGTTCTAACAAGTATTATGACATCATCTAACACAAAGATTGTACTATATCAGTACTTTGCAATACCTATCAAAATATTCATGCCTGAGCAGCTTGATGATCCTGAACTAGTTACTGGCAACACAATAAGGAAATAAGTCTTCAGTCCAAAGTTAAGACAGCATGCAGCAACATTCTTCATATCTGCATGAAGTTCTGTGTATCTTGTTTAAATCACTGAAGCTGTAGTTAATGAGTCCATCATTATTCTTTTTGGTGGTGATCCCGGTAAACCATCAGCAGATGGCTTGAGCCAATACAGAAAGTAGAAGTGCCTCCTTTGCTTAGATCATAGTTTTGAAGCTTTCGTGCTATAAGATCTGTCAGGGTTTCAGGAGCTGGAAATTTTGTTGGAAGTGCTCTTCTGCGTTTGACCTCTTTAGGAGGAAAGTTGTATCTTGTTTGTCTGTCTAACCTAGTTACTTCAAATTTTACCTGAAAATTTATCTGCAGCCGAAGTTTTATTAAGGGGTATAATTTAAATAGTACATTTCTTTTGGTTTTATATGATTTGGAGGAAAGCAGTGGAGATACTCTTATATGTCTTTGTCTTGGGAAAGATGAGTGTTTCCTTGCATTACAAAGTTGTTTTTTTTCCTCAAGATAACTAGCTTACTCATTTGTGTTATTGTTTGGTTTTTTGGTTTTGTTTTTGCTTCAGAATAGTGTTGGCTTTTTTTTTTTTTGGTGTTACATGTTCGTACTAAGCCATATGTTAAACCAGGGCTTAGTAGACTTGCCAGCTCTAGATCTGGGTAGACCAGAGAGCTACACAAAGGTGCACAAAGCTGTGACTGCGTCTGGCTAATAGAAGCACTATTTTGCCAGTGTTAGTGCTAGTCAGTGTGATATTTTTGTCAAGTTTGGAATAAGTAGCATGTTGCAGCAGTTGTACTACTTGTTACTTCATCCAGCTGTAATGTGTGTCTGCTACTTACTCTGATATACTGTGCGTGAGAATGTATGTATTGTGTTGTTGGGTTCAGACACATCAAAAGCTTTGGTTTTCTTTGATTAATAAAATGGTTCAGTAGCATTAGTTTCATCAAAATTAATTCTAATGGCTAATTCAAACAATACCTGGAATTAAAATACCAAACTAAGACCAGAGGAAAAAAGTTTTGGAGGTGGTGTTTATACATTGTCTCATTTTGGTTATTCATAGGGGAAAAAAACCTTTAAAATATACATTTAACTTGAATTTTACAGTTTTATCTTGACTATCTATTTTGTTTTTAATGCATATCAGAGAAAATACAGTGCATCAGAGTATTTTATGACATGATAATGCAACTCTAAATTGAAGTGCAGAAAAAAATTCCAGTGAGGTTTTTTAGTCATGATTGTGGTGATGTGGAGACTTGGAGCAGACTCAAGTGAAAGATGTGAAGAGACAAATGGACAAGGCAAGGGGAGAAAAAGATGAAAATGTTTGTACATTTAATGAGCATGAGTTTAATAACAAGACTCCAGGCAGTAGTGAGAGCCTTTGTCTTGTCTTGGAGACAGCCTGAAACATTACTTGGGGAGAACTAGATGTTCCATATATCTAAGTGTGTAATTCCTTTAAAGTCCATTCCCTTTCACTCGCACTCTGTCCACACTGTTCAAATAAAGATTATGTGGATAAGAGAGTGCCTATCAGCCAAACCTCGCATATTCACTGTGACTGAAAGCATTACCAGTGGTTATTTTTTATAGTCACATGTCCCTTGATGAAGACCTAGCATGTGGCTCTTGTGAAGAAAGGCCCTCTTTCCCCATCACTTGTGCATGCTTTGAGGGAGAGAGGAGGAGATTTCTGACAAGTAGGATGACTTCAGTTCTTTTGCAGTAGTTTACGTAGGATCTCAAAAATTGCTAATCCGTCGCTACTTGCTTCTGTCCTGCAAGAGCTGATGGGACGACAACATTCATGACCAGTGTGTCATTCATGGATATGTGTCTTTATTATGATGTCAAGAGTGTCTCTGGTGAACCAGAATGGTGTTTTAAATTTCTGCTTTTGGCTTCTCTGTTTGGCATTATGGAAAGCAGGCTGCAGGAATGGTCCC
>NW_010393924.1:4584-12020 GCF_000710305.1 Buceros rhinoceros silvestris
GCAATGCTCCCTATTTCCTTTAAAATGGAAAGAGGAAGCTGTAGAAAGGCCCCATGGAGGAACGAAGGTGTTGGATGTAACAAAACCTGAGAGCAGTAGGATGTTGTTGTCAAACTGAAGAATTCTGTCACTGATTAGAGAAATGAAAAAGTGAAAAATACCGTCTATTATGTAGTTTAGTCTTCTTATAATGCACAACTCGTCTCCTAGTGGGCTAAGATCAAGATCATTGTTCAATCAAGATCAAGGTTGTACGGGATTCCCATAATGTTTCTTAAAGTTCCGGTACTTTCAGTATTGGTCTGGACAAGGAAGAGGATTAAGTAGAATGACATGAAAGTAAGAGAGGCAGAAGGGGAAAAGAGATTGGGAAGGCCAAAGATTGAGATTGGGCAATATCTTGTTTTGGAAGTGGTTGGCTGTCTAATGTAATTATGGGAAAGTAAGTAAAGCTAGTCTTATGGCAGCAAAATGTTGCTGATGAGCCTTCTTAAATTGCTTTTCATTATTGGGCATAAAAGTAGAACGACTTGTTTTTTTAATTACATTTGGTTTCTTCACATTTGGAATTAAAAACCCACAGGATTTGACTACCTTTTCAGCAAGAGAAGGCTTAATAGAGACAAGCACACAGATGTTTAAGCTATGTTTGTATTGAAAGATAATTAGTAAATAAGCGATGTGCTTGCTTCTGGACTAGAACAGCTGAAAGCTTTTCCAACCAGCTCTTTGGCAGCTAGTCATTGTGGGCGCGGATCTGCAGGTCACTTACCTAAAGTTCAGCATATCTTTTAAAAAAGCGTTATTACATGCTAGAATAACTTTTCCTCATCTACTGATCTGAGAACCTAATAATCTTTTCTCTACTCTGTAGATTAAGGGGCGTAGTGATATGAATAAAAACCTGAAACACTACTAAAACAAAACCCCAAACTTTTTTCTATGGAAAAGGCTTTCATGTTGGTCTTTCCTAATATCAAATATTTGGTATCTTGAAGTTTGAGAGAAATGTGTTTGTAGAACTTGTTACAAAGACTTCAAGCTCCTTTATTTTTTTTTTGTCAAATAAGTAAAGAAATGGATAGATTATGAAATACCATATGGATACATGAAGAAGGGGAATTTGAATGACAGCAGTCAATAGATAATTTTCATATCTATGTTAATAAAATGATAAAATTTACTCTGATGCTGGTTTAATATAGATTGTTCAGCAGATTTAGCTCCTACTGGAAAAGTACTACTTTTGAGATTACAAAAATTACCTTGATGTAGATTTGAGCATTATGACTCAATTAACCTTGTTATTCTATTACACATTTCAGCTTGATGCTGTATTTATAAATTACTGGAAAATCCCAGAGACAATTGGATTGGGTTGTATTTCAGACCGATAGGAACTGTCACTTCCAAAACTATTCGTCAGAAAATCTGACACTATCAAAATGCACTAGTGAGATTCAGAAGTTAAGTTTTAAACCCCAAAGTAACTGGAGAATTTAATTGATAGTATCTGCTTAAGTAACATGCTTCTCTGGCTTTTGATACACAGCTAGACACAAGCAAAATCAGTGTTTGATATTTCTTTTTTCGGTAGGTAGGAAATAAATGCAAATCAAATCAATGATAGGAATTATTAGACCAATGTGTAGCTCTCAGTGTGTTATACCAATGTAGTAGGTCTTCCCTATGATGCTGTGGGAAATCTCACCTATTGTTAAACACATGTGGATGAATACAGTTCATATGGTTGATATTTTTATCTTCTGTTTCAATTTTGAATGTTGCTTTTGCTGACATCTTTGTGTAACTTATTCTATGGACAAATCATCTACTTAGTATGGTAGTGATTTCTTATCATCCCCAAACTTGTGACTGTTTCCACCAAGCTTTAATTTTCTTACTCTAAAAGAATTTGTGAACTTTAAGCATGCTTGCAAACAGTCTTAGGCATAAGGAAAATTTCTGGAGATCCAAAGGCAGTGTTACTATTTAGTTGTGTCTGGAACTAAGACTCAATTTTGTTCATACGTGCTATGTTTTATGTGATTGTGATGCAGCAAAATGGCTGTTCTTAAATTTGTGCAGTTTTGGTTCTTTGAGAGTGAACCATGTCTGTTTACTTTTTTTTTCCTTATCATACAACCTGAAATTAAATTTTTAGGATTCTGAGAAAAACTAGAAATTAAAAATGTGCCCTACCAGGCAGATATTGAATTTGCTGCTGCGGGCCAGATTGCCTGTCATAGATGACATTCTGTTGTCAGAGATTGTTAGCAGGGAAGCTTGAACCTACTCACTAATAGGTGGGTTTTTAAAAAAAAAATCTTTTATACTAACAATTTTAGTAAATTTTTATAGTCACAGAATCGTAGAATGGTTTAGATTGGAAGGGAACTTCAAAGGTCATCCAGTCCAATGCCCCTGCAGTGAGCAGGGACATTTCAACTAGATCAGGTTGCCCAGAGCCCTGTCCAACCTGACTTTGGATGTTTCCAGGTGTGGGGCTTCTCTACCACCTCTCTAGGCAACCTGCGCCAGTGTTTCACCACCCTCATTGTAAAAAATGTCTTCCTCTATCTAGTCTAAGTCTACCCACTTTTAGTTTAAAACCATTATCTCTTGCCCTGTTGCAACAGGCCTTGTTGAACCTCCTGAGGATCACACAGACCCACTTCTTCAGCTTGTCCAGGTCCCTCTGGATGGTATCCCTCAGACATATGTCAACACCACCACTCAGCTTGGTATCACCTACAAGTTTGCTGAGAGTGTGCTCAAGTGACACTGTCTGTGTCATTGATGAAGATACTAAACAGCACTGATCCCACTACCAACCCCTGAGGAACACCACCTGATACCACTCTCCCTCTGGACATTGAACTGTTGACCACTACCCTCTGGATATGATCATGCAACCAATTCCTCATTAACCGATCAGACCATCCATCAAATCCATATCTCTTCACCTGACTGCCAGGATTTTTCAAATATTGAGGAGAGTGACTCTGCAACTACATCAGCCAATTCCCTCCATGCATCTCATCAGGTCCTATAGGCTACTCTATGTTCAGGTTCCTTGGGTGGTCACAAACATGATCTTATCTTACACTGTGATGGGCTGTGCAGTCTGTCCACTTGAGAGGTGTGGGAAGGAAGATTGCCAGTGAAGACCGAGGCAAAAAAGTTGTTGAGTACCTCATCCTTCTCCTTGTCTATTGTCACCAGTTGACTATCAGTTACCTGACTATCAGTTGACCAGTTGCTCATCATGGGGGGTGCACTTTCTTTAACTTTTCTTTTCTGGCTGACATACCTCTTTAGAAACTGTTCTTGTTCTTATTTGTATCCCTTACCAAGTTCAGCTCCAGCCATGCATTGGCCTTCCTGATCCCGTCCCTACACAACCAGGCTGTGTCCCTATGCTCTTCCCAGGATACCCATCCCTGCCTCGACTCCCTGTGCTGTTTCTTCTTGCCCTGTAATTTGACCAGCAGGTCTCAATTCAGCCATGTTGATCTCTTTCTTTTGCTTTCCTGAGTACCTTACACCTGCGGGTCGAGAGCTCTTGCACTCTTTATGGAAAGCATCCTTGAAGGTCTGCCAGCTTTGTTCTGCTCTGTTGTCCCTAAAGTCAGTTTCTCAGGGGATCCTATGGACTAATTCCTTGAAGAGCTTTCCTCTTTTAGGAAATTTGCTTTCCTAAAATTCAGGATCCTGACTTTACTCTTCGCTTGACCCTTATCCCTCAGGACTGTGTATTCCACCAGTGAGACGTAATTGGCAGCTCAGGCTGTCTCCAATCTTGACATCAGCGATGAACTCACTTGTATGGGTGATCATCAGGTCCAGTATTGCATCCCCTCTAGTGAGGCTGTCTGTTACCTGCATTAAGAAATTATCCTCGATGCACTTCAGGACTCTCCTGGATCGCCTACAGCTCACTGTGCTACTTTTCCAGGAGGTCTTGAAGTGTTTGAAGTCCTCCAGCAGGGTAAGAGCCTGTGAGCACGATGCCTCCTGTAGTACTCCTGGAGTAAGAAGATGTCATCAATAGGCTCCACTTGATTGGGTGGCCTGTAGTGGACACCGACCACATGGTTCCCTTTGTTGCCTCAGTGTCAAATTCTTACTAATAAGTTTTGGACCTGCTCTTGGCTGTTTTTCAGAAACAGCTCTTCACATAATTGCTTCACATTAAGCTGTTGATAACCCTTAAGAATTTATTGTCTTGTATGTTGTATCCATGTGCATGATTTTGTTCTCATAACAATACAGTAGATTTTTATAAGCTTTTAAAATTCTCCTGTAAGAATTTGATTCTGAGTGTGTTTACAGGGTATACCTCCAAATAGTTTTAAGATCACATCTTTTATTGTTTCTAATAAAATATATTGTTAAACTAGCAGGAGGCAAGTTGAACAGTTAGCATATTTCTGTATTTCCTAGGAAATGAATAGCCTATTTCTGCCTGAGTTTTAAAGTCCATTTGTTCCCTCCCAGCAGTATAGCAATATGTTTAGGTACCATTTTGTTAACAAACCACTTTCTAGCTGTGGTAATTTCTGTTTGTCCTAATCTTCCCTTGACCTGTGACTGATATTGAGGAAGTAAATTAACTTTTGACTCAACTAGACTGTCTGTAGGCAGCTCCAGAATGTGTGTGGGAAAACAATCCTTGCAGCTGCTTATTCCTGGAGTGGTAACATGTAAGATTTCATAAACAGCTTCTATTAATTATTTTTTAAAAATCAGATTTGATGCATTTTATATAAAATATTTGAAGAACCTGGTTTTTGTGAATATATACTCTCTGATGTTGTCATTTGCTATCAGTCTAGTGCAGTAATGTTCTACTAAGTGTTAGTGATGCAGTTTGTATCAGAGTCCAAACCAAAATTTCATTGCAGAGGTTAATTGTTTAATTTTTCATCTTTTCTATATTTCAGTTTTAAGTAGAGATTTTTATTCATCTGATGTTGATAACATTCAGAAGTACCATCTTTCATTACAAAACCAGAGATGTATTTTGTGGATATTTAAAGACCGAAGTGGCCTACTACTTTCATTAGAACCATTACATTTTAAATGAAGGGAAAAAATGCAGACCTCTTCATGCAGTGGCTTTGAATGTTCTGTCATGTATTGAAGAAGTATTTGTATATGCTGTGTGTTATCTGAAGAGTTCTGCATCAGTGATTTTTAGTCTTATGTCAGTGTCAATTGTGCCTGCCAGAGAGAGACAAATAATCTGAATGTTGTTGTCTAAACTAGAATTCAAGAATAATGTTCACATTTGAAGTACCCATTTTGCCTTAAGGGTTTGTTCCACTTTAGGAAAGAGTAAGCAATAGCAAGGCTAGCAGTCTCCTTTCAGAGAGCTAATAGCTTCTCAGATAGTAAAAATATGAAAAGAGACTGGCAAAATGAAAGAATAATACCAGTGGAAAAGGAAAGGGTCAGCGTATAAGTAATAGAACACACAAATAGAGTAGCTGATGAGGTTATTTTTATTCTCAAAGATGAGTTCTTCAGAAATGCTTGTAAGCTAATAAATAGTGGTAAATGGAAGGAAAATCAAGTAAAATAATTACAGGACCACAGGGCACTCAAGCGTTCTTTCAAAGTAGGCTTCATTTAAGTAGCTTGGCAGCTTTGTTACGTTACTCTTCTAAAACACAGTAATTTATCCTTCATCAATTTGAAGAATTGTTGTCCCAAGACTCTATAAAGACTTTTTTTTCCTGAACTAGTGCCAATTCATTGTTACTTGTATGTAGAATAGCTGTTAAAATTTTCATGTGATAATTTGTTTAGAACTTCTGTTAGAAACAGTTGTGTAGGTTCTTATATTGCAGCTGACCATTTCTTTTAAACTAAAGACAGATGTATATTGTAGAAGCTAATATACACATAAGAAAAAACCTGCATGGCTAGTATCTTTTTTAAAGAGAGGTAAGATTTAAAATTGGTCATTATAGAGAGATTACATAAAAATTAAGTCCTGTGCTTTGGTTGCCAAGTAATGAGGCCAAAAAACAAGTGCAAATATATTACATACACTGGAGAAATCTGAATTTGATAGGGAACCAACCAGGGAAGACTCCCTGCTGGACCTGCTGTTTACCAACAGAGAAGGACTTGTGGATGGTGTCAAGGTTGGAGGCTGTCTTGGACATAGTGACCATGAGATAATAGAATTTTCAGTTCTAGAAGCAGTAGGGAGGGGGGTCAGCAGAACTGCTGCCTTGGACTTCCGGAGGGCAGACTTTAACCTTTTTAGGAGACTGGTTGGCAGGGTCCCTTGGGAGTCAGTCCTGAAGGACAAAGGAGTCCAGGAAGCCTGGACAGTTCTCAAGAGGGAAATCCTCAAAGCCCTGGAGCAGGCTGTCCCAGTGAGCCACAAGGTGAGCTGGAGGGGCAGAAGACCAGCCTGGCTGAGCAGAGAGCTCTGGCTGGAGCTCAAG
This sequence comes from Buceros rhinoceros silvestris, assembly GCF_000710305.1. NCBI lineage: Eukaryota > Metazoa > Chordata > Aves > Bucerotiformes > Bucerotidae > Buceros > Buceros rhinoceros. The sequence continues at coordinate 11,049 of NW_010393924.1, forward strand.
AAGAAAAAGAAAGTTTGTGACCTATGGAAGAAGGGGCAAGTCACTCACGAAAACTAGAAGGATTCTGTGAGACAATGCAGGGAGAAAATTAGAAAGGCAAAAGCCCAACTGGAACTTAATCTGGCCGCTAACATAAAAGACAATAAAAAAGTTTCTACAAATACCTTAACAGCAAAAGGAGGGTCAAGCAGACTCTCCATCCCTTGCTAAATGCAATGGGAGAAATAGAGACTGGAGATGAGGAATAGGCTGAGGTACTCAATGCCTTCTGTGCTTCAGTCTTTAATGGTCAGACCAACTCACTGGGTGCTCGGCCTCTAGAACCAGATGGTGGAGATGGAGAGCGTTATCAAGGTTCCGTTCAAGAGGAAATGGTAAATGAACTGCTTCACAGCTTAAATCTGCAGAAGTCTATGGGACCAGATGAGATAGATCCACCCAAGAGTTCTGAGGGACCTGGCGGAAGTGATCACCAAGCCACTTTCTATCATTTACCAACAATCCTGGCTGACAGGGGAGGTACCAGCTGACTGGAGGTTGGCAAACATGAAGCCGAACTACAAGAAAGGCAAGAGGGAAGACCCAGGGAACTACAGGCCTGTCAGTCTGATCTCAGTACTGGGGAAACTCATGGAGCAGATCATCCTGAGTGTCATCATGCAGCATGTACAGGACAGTCAGATGATGAGGCCCAGTCAGCATGGATTTATGAAGGGCAGCTCTTGTTTAACCAACGTGTTCTCCTTCTACAACAAAGTGACCTGTTAGCAGACGAGGTAGGAGCTGTGGATGTTGTTTACCTGGATTTTGTCAAAGCCTTTGACACTGTTTCCCAAAACATTCTCCTGGAGAATGGCTGCCTATGGCCTGGATGGGTGGACACTTCACTGGATCAAAAACTGGCTGGATGGCTGGGCCCAGAGGGAGTGATGGGGAATGGGGTCAAATCCAGCTGGCGGCCGGTCACCAGTG
>NW_010393925.1:0-908 GCF_000710305.1 Buceros rhinoceros silvestris
TGGCTGTTACAGGGTGACACACTCCTTTCCCCTCCTCTCCTCTCAGCTGTCTTGTTGTCTCTTAGTGCACCACACTGATCAATCAGGCAATTTGAGTGCAGGATTTTTATTCAGTTAACCTCGAGCCTCTTCCATCTGCTTCCTGCAGCCCCACCCCACCAAGAATTGGGGATTTTCTGTTTCTTTATTAATCTCGTGAATACAGCTAGCCCAGCAGTATTTCCTTTTAAAGTCACGCTAATACCTGAGGAAAACTAACAGAGTTGCTTTGCGTTTATCTTTTCCCCCGTGAACGCATGCCAGTGCTGTTCTGCAGACTCACGAGGGGTCCCTTCGCACCGGCAGCACCCACCTTCCCTGGCAACCGTCCTCTCTCCCCGCAGTAACGGCGCGTAACGTCAGAGGTGATGGGTACGCCCAAATATCAGGTAGGCGAACACGGGGGAAGACTCATCAGGAAGTTGGTGTCTGCCGGGTGTGAACTATTGACCTAGCAGTGATTTGTGTGCCCTGTCTCCCCGGCCAGCGCCCTGTGCCCACGCCGAGCGCTGCCCCGCGCAGGGACCGTGGCCACGGGCTTTAAATCCCGTCCCGCCTCGCAACCGGCCGCCCGAGGTCTGCTTTGTTCAGCGCTCGCTGTGGCGCTTCCATCCTTCATGGCTGTTTTATTAAAATGTGGATAAAGCAAAAGGCAGAGGATAAAATCTGAATTTTCCGGCTGCAGTTTGTTCGCCATCCCCGCAGTCGGATTCCCCGCTAAAAACAGAACCGTCTTGCCCGTCTTTCCGCCCATGTCCTGGTGTCCTGGCAAAAAAAGCGGCACTGCCTTCAAGCCCCGGTAACTCGGCTCCGCATCTCAGAAACTGCCCCTGTGCCGGCTCCGCTCGCTGCCGCTTCTCCCCATCACA
>NW_010393926.1:0-436 GCF_000710305.1 Buceros rhinoceros silvestris
CCCTTCCCGGCGCTCGCTGGGACGAGCTGCGGCCGTCACCCCCGCGGGTCTGCGGGAGCGCTTCTTCCGGGACGGTTAACGGTTGGACTCGATGACCTTTCAGGTCTCTTCCAACCAGATGATTCCGTGATTCTGTGACGCTCGGTGGTATCTTGAAAGCCACCGCAGCGGCCACCGCTCCGCGCGGAGCAGAGACCGGCCGCTCACGGGGAGCGGGGAGGGCGGCAGGGAAGAGAGCTAGGGGCACTGACGCTGTTTTGTGCGGGTTCAGGTGTAAACTGAGCCGGAGCCGTGCTGACACGGGACAGTCCCACCGGCACAGCGCATTTCAGCGATGGCTGCTTTCCCCTCCAGCCTGCTCTGCTTCATCTCCGCTGAGCCCTCCACGGCCACCCCGTCTGATCAGGCAGAAACACGTGGCACCGGGAGAACGCAG
>NW_010393926.1:577-4477 GCF_000710305.1 Buceros rhinoceros silvestris
GGAGAACGCAGACTTCTCGGGCCTGTGCTCTGTCCCCAGGCTTTACTCCAGAACAGTGACAAAAGCATCAAACACATCTGGATTGATTTATTTTGTAAAAGGCTTGGCTGTTGAACTGCAGGGAGAATGGCCCGGTACCAGTCCCCCCAGTGACACCCCGGGCAGACCAGAGACACAACACAACACCCACCAGGGCTCCTCTGTCAGCACACGTGGATTCAGCATCCCCTGGAGAGAAGGAAGGATAGGCAGACACACTGGCCAGCCCCGCAGGACCGGGAGAGAGCCCTGACACAAGCGAGTGCACCGGTGTCTTGTCTTCATCATCACGGAAGAAGGCTCTGCACCTTCAGCTGGAATGAGCAGTATTCCCTCACGCTCCCTCCTGTGCACAGCTGACCCGTGCACACCTCCGCACAGCTCTGCTCTTGCTGGAGGGTGGGAAGACAGAGCTACCACAGGGTTAAATCCAGTGGACACTCTCTGCCTGCAGACTTTTCGTCTCTCCCTTCTCCTATTGCAAGTAATTTGGTAACCCAAAAGATAAAACCTAGTTTAAAAAAAAAAAAAAAAAAGGGGTGCAAACAGGGCTGCCTCCCCCCTGCAGATAGTCTGTAACGTTTCTGCCCATCAGAGGTCACCCCGGGCACAGAATAATCTGCAGCTGGCAGGACTAGCGAACCTGTGCGCCAGCCAACTGGTTTTCTGAGCGTCAAGTCAAAGGAAAGGGAGGAGGCCCCTGCTGGGGGCTGCCAACGCTCCCTGGCTCCCCTGTGGGCGAGGATGGACATAAACCCCAGTGCTGAAACAAGCTGTGCCACGAGGCAGTGCTGAAAGATGAATTCCTGCCTCTGTCCTCCACCTTTCTGTGCGAGCTGCAGCCCGGGCTCATCAGTCCTCATCGGAGCTATCCTCCGACTTCTCGTCAGCGGCCACTTTCCAGTTCTTCCTCTTGTTCTTCCTCTCCGGTACCTCACTGTGCCTCTCCGACACAGAATTGTGATGTTTCTTTCTCTTTTTGGGGGGCCGCTTCTCTCTTTTCTCCTCAGATTCACTGTCCTCAGAGCTGCTGGTGGTTGAGCTGCTTGCGTGAGAAAAGTCACTTTCCTGCCCAGAAGAAGAGGTAGGTTCCCTGGCAGGCACTTTCCTGGTCTTTTTCTTGCGCTTGTGTTTCCCCTTCCGGGCAGCTGAAGTCTCCTCCTCTGAGCACTCGCTCTCCCGGGAAGAATCTGATGATGTTCTTCCCTGCTCCTTTTTCTTTTTCTTTCGCTTTTTGTGCGATCGCTTTTTTTGCTTCTTCTTGTGTGATTTCTTTGTTCTTTTCCGTTTGTGCGACTCACGGGCAGTTTGCTTTCCCAGGTAAGATTTCTTCTTCCCATTGACTGCATTTTGTTCATCATCTCCTTGCTGGTCACTGGAAAAAGAACAAAGGATGGCCAAAAGGAAGCAGACAGGCAGGCACAGAGCAGCTGAGCCTGTCTCACAGTTTTAAGCAAGCCTATGAATTAATCTGGCTAGTGCAGGGATGCAGATGCTTTGACAAAGGCGGTAGCTGCGTTTTTGTTTCATGTACTTAGTAAGAGCTTGGGTTCACACCCCTGTTTAAGGTGTTTGAGCCTGAACCAAGGAGAGTGTGTACGGAAAGCCCCTGAGCGACGAAGACGCACTGATAGCAGGTTACCTCAAATCCGTAACCCTGACAAAGGTTGTACGTGACGATTCTGTTAGGTGTAGTTTAATTATTTCTGTCCAAGATCTTATTTCACAGTTAAGTCTCCCCTCTCAGAACGCTGCAAGAGTTTATATTCTCCAAATACGGAGAAACACAGAAAATGCAGGTGGGCAATAATGGAAAAGAGAACCTGGGGCTGCCGTTTGAGAGGGTGCGGGACTGAGCTGATGGGGATTCAGCCTCCTGCTCTAGCTCTGCCCAGTCAGACCTTCCGGATCATCACAGTAACTTCAGCATTTCAGTCACTCCAGCTAAGGCTGAATGTCTAATTCCTCTAACAGATACGGTCCCCTCCTGAGACTCACACAATGGACCGGATGTTTTCTCAGCAGCTGTCTGTAACTAAACAGTGCTGCTTTACATTCAAGGCTGATCTACATTCCAAACTGAAAACTCAGTTTGTAAAACTCCCTGCACGGCCTGTCAGAAGCAGGATTCTGGGTACACTAGTGAGCCTGCTTGCCTTACCTATCCGTATCGAATTCTTCAGGGTACAACTCCTTATAGCCACTGTGACCCCATCTGTAAGAAAGCAGAACCATTGGTTAGAAACAGAAAAGGTGTTTAGGGACAAAACACAATTCTGAAAAGACAGAGCCACAGCATGAGTGTAGATAGCGAAGCAGAAGGGCTGTCAGAACCTCCCCAGCACAGAAGGAAGGCAATTCGACTGATCTGGCTGGTTCTGGTTAAATACATCTTATGTTCACAGTCTCTTGTAGCTTTGCTAATAAGGGAAAACTGCAACTCAAATTTCTCTAAAATAACCCTGGAGAGCGCTTACATGCATTTGTCGAGATTTTTTAAGTTCCTTGGGCAAAGCACTAATACTAAACTTTGTTGCTGAGCTTAAGGCTGAGCTTTTGCTGCTTAGTGAGACTTAGGAACTCTAAGGTGTGCTCAAACAGGTATTCTGTAACACTGCAGAAGTTCATGCATGTTATTTATTCATTCTTGAAATGAGATCCAGCATCATGGAAAAACGTGCTGAAAAGAGAAATACCAACTTTTTGGCACAGGATTCAAAAAAAGTGTTTTAATTACAGTTATAACCACAGATCACTAATTCCCCCACAGACCTGTCTGGCATTTTGGCTTCACATTCATACAGCTTTTTATTCCAGGATCGGGCCCTTAGGAGATCGTCTTCGACTAGGTCCAGAAATTGCGGGTTCTTTGTTCTCCAGTCAGCCCTGTGGCCCTCCTCATCAAAGCCATCGCTGCGCATCCGGCTGCTGCAGAGAGAGAACAGTTGTCTTTCAGCTGTCAGCTCTGATGGAGAAACTTTCTGAGCAAGGGGTTAGTCCAGCGAGAGGAGCAAAAATCCCGCAAGGCTTGGACGTCCATCTATGCCAGAAGACCGGCTGTCATTTCAACAGACAGTCACCGCCAACGGCTCTCACAAAACCAGCTCAGTAGCTAATGCTGGTTCTCAAAACTGACCACGGCCTCTGTGCGCAGCTGCACTCTGAACAGAGACACTCGCAGTGCAAAACCAGCGCAAGGGGTTATCCGGCCCATGCAACAAAGCTGCTCTCTTCCTCTAGAACACTCTGTGGGAGCAGACTAACGACACGCAGCGAGACACAGGCCAGTAGCAGTGCAGAGGGGGAATGGAAGGAGTAGAGCTGACTCGTTAAACTGCAGTTTGAGCAGGTACCGGGATTAACATCCCAAACCCACAGAAAGCACCAACAGCGCTGAGCGATCTCACATTCCTGTGGCTCTAGGTTTTGGTTTTCACTTGAAACGCTGCACTTCCTGAGCCAAGCAGCAGCCACGGACATAGCCCACGTCTGGAAGGAATTCTCCCTGAGATACTAAAACCCCTTCCTCCAACATTCGTGCTTCTGAGGAGTCTTCACAGGAGTAAGGACTCACTCCACTGCCCACCCCCCAACCCTCCTCCCAAACCCAGCGTGTTTTCATGTAGCTTGTGAGTCGCTCAGGCATGATTTAACTGATACCACACAGCAGCGGCTCAATACTGGTGTAGTCTGACAGTGCAGGGCCCCACACCAGAACGGTTTTATTTACTGTGAACCTCAGTGGCAATACATTAGACCTCCCTCACCACATTCTGACATGTCACCAAAGGACTTGTGTGGCCTTCGTATCCTGTAAACATCACAGAACGTTCTCAAAGTGTTGTAACACGAAAGGGTTCA
>NW_010393926.1:4521-5611 GCF_000710305.1 Buceros rhinoceros silvestris
TGTAACCATCACAGACCGTCCTCAAAGTGTTGTAACACGAAAGGTTTCAGCAGTTAAGTGCAGACACTTATCCCATCCCCACCACTCCAACCCACCTGGAGATGTCTGACAGCATCCTGCTTTGCCTCTTCCAGTACGTCTCTTCTGTCTGCTTCTCCCACTCCCTTATTTTCCACATTTCTGTTTCTTCCTGAATCTGGAAGTCACAGAAGAGAAACAAGTGTAACCGTAGGGAAACTGTACACACACGTAGCATGGAACATCAGCTCAACACTCCTGCTAACAGAATTTACACCAAACCTTCCGACCATTCCAGAACTGTATTATTTCTAGCTATGACCACAGCAACAGAAGGAGAACACCTCTTGATGGCAATAACAGAGCAGTTCAGGGTAACGGCCTCAGAAACAGGGGGTCTGCTTGATCCTGCTCTCTCAGCTGTGCTGGCTGCCCTGCCTTGTCGTTCATTACCATCCCAAACATGCGCACTGCTAGAGAATTCAGGACAGAAACACCATCTGGAAGGGCCAAGCCAAATCAGAAGGTAACTACAGGCTGGAGAAACACCAAATACTGGTTTGGCACAGATTTATGTTCATGGCCACTGACTGAAAATGAGTGATTTTATAAACATGAAATTATTATAAAACGTTTTATAAACATGAAATGATTATAAGACATTTGGATGTGCTGAATTATGCCAGGAATTTATTAAAGTGCGCTAAAGTTAATGGAGCTTCTTAATCTTGCACTGAAATACTGTCTGCTCGCACTAAGACTAAGTTAAATTGCAACGAAAGGTACATACACAGCCAAAGAAAATAACCCCAAACAATTAAAGGTTTGCTACTTTTAAAAAGGCGAACCATAACCTTCATGACAGTCCCGGGAGACTGTGATGTTCACAGGGCACGTTTTACGGGGGCACACGCAGACACGTTCCCTCACCAGGATGAGAACCCAATAAACAGGGTTAAACCGAGACTAACAATGTTTACGTAGCTGATTCCGACAAGCTCCCTTCCTCTCGGAAGAGGCGCCTGCTCTCACCGGGTCGGATCGCAGCTGGGGCCCTGCGCCCGCCCGCTCC